>NW_024582576.1:639293-691806 GCF_018398535.1 Haplochromis burtoni
GGCGAGGTCTATCGCAATAGTTTAATTTTTCTATCGAGAAAAATGTATTTCGCAATACATATCGTTATCGTTTTATCGCCCAGCTCTACTACACAGTTAGCTCGCTAGCTCATGTTTCATTGGCTTTTTTCTTTGACCTCTCCTTCTAACTTGATACAGAGAAAAGATGCAGGAGGAAAGAACTGAGGAAGCTAATAAACTTTAATGTGCAATTTTTGAGACTGCATTTATTAAGGAAAAATGTTGTACAAATATGTATTTTTAAAAATGGACAAATACTTTTCAGAACAATGTAATTTAAGCTAGCCTAGCTATTTCAAAATGTTTAAGAATATCTATCTATCTATCTATCTATCTATCTATCTATTATTTAAAATACTGATTTAAGAGTTAACCATTTCCTGACTTATTTTTCCTTTATGCTGCCTTCATGTTAAAAGTGAGTCATTGATGCTTTTTAGCTTTAGCATAACCTTTAGCATAGCAAAATGCTAAAAGCAGAAGGAGGACCTGGCTATCGCACACCTTTGCTTTTCCTTTTCATTATTAGCAAGCGAGCTGTAATACACAAATTATGTGTATTAAAGCCAATTTATTTAAGATGGACTTGATCTTTAATTTCAGTCACAGGTGGAATCTCACGGATAAAAACAAAAACAGTACATGTGAATGTCCTCTCTGATGTGTTACAGCGAGACAGATGACAGCAGCAGTATACCGATGCCTGAGAGGACAGAGGTCAGCCCTAGCGGCAGGAAACCCTCCATCCACCTCACCCTGCCTGACTTCCAGGACACCTCCACTGGTCTGTTCTCTCGCTTGCTCAAATCTTTTAGAAACGACATGTCACTGTGCATATTTGGATTGCAACATGCCGAATTGATTAGTTTAAGTTAAACACATCCTGCTCTCTCTATGGCTTTGGGTAAATAGCAGTGAGAAAGGTGAATTTGTAGGTCAGTCTAAATCCCCCAGCTTTTGACCTATTCTGGATTAAAAGCCCTGTTTGCTTGTCTGCAACCCAGTTCCGGAAACCAGATGTGCTGTTTAAATATCAATGATGTGACTCACACCTGTGTTTAGAGAAGGATCTGCAACCTGCACATTTAGTGTTCAGGGATTCAGGACATTATAGTTACTGGCTTTGAAATATTTTACTTTTTTTTTTCTCTACGGAAGAAAACACAGTTTCTGTCTGCTTCTCATCAATGCTAACATATGCATATTCATTGTTCAGGTTGTAAATCACCACTTTAGTGTTTAGTTGGTTTAATGTGCAAGATGAGGAAACATTTGCAGCACTAACAGCTCCCATTTCTTACCTATGATCCTGCTTCAGGTTCACAAAGTCCTTCGTCAGTTGCACTATCCCGTCTTGAAGCGGCTCTGTCCGAGGTGTCAGACCTCAGCTCTACCCGTCGCCATGGGCCCACCTATATTTGGACCATCCTGGAACGCATTTGGCTGCAGGCTGGTATGAGAGCGCACACTTGAATGAAAATGATATTTCAGGAATTATTGTGGTTGGGATCTTTTGGGATTTGAACCTCTTTTCATCCTCATCTGAGATACAAGGTCAGCCCATATCGTGAAACCATGTTGGGGTCCATGAGCTTTAACTTACTGGTGAACTAAAAATGAAATAAAGACAAAGCTTGCATTAACTTTGCTGGACAAATGAATCAGATTCAATGTTTTATCCTAGTGATCTGAAGCCCAACAGTAAGAAACCATTTTAGTCATCCGGGTTTTTTTTTTCAAATAAAAGCTATGAAGTAGACAACGAGGCCACAGCTCAGCAAAGCATGACAGTGTTTTCATGAGCAGCACCTGTCTGCTAAAACACCATGCTAACACGTTAGCTGATAGATTACCTTGTTCACACTGCTGGTTCAGTATACTGGCATGCTAATGTTTATCAGTAAGCACTAAAGCCAGTCTGTAGCTCATGTAAAAAGATTGCAAAAAGATTGTGACTCGAGTCACTAAAGCCCCTTTTCCATTAGTACCTACTCACCCAATGAGAGTGGTTGTTGTTATAGTAATGTGTCCAAGCGTCCCGTGACGTAATTAGCATGATCCACGAACGCTTAAACAAAGGTGGATGTCGACGCAACAGTATACCTGCTGGTTGGTCTGTAGCTTTTCGTCAGACTCGGGGACCACGGCGTTGTTGGTGGTTTTGATTTCCGTGAAGGAGATGCTCTCATGGCTCACTGAGTGATTCCCCGACCAGCCAATTGTTGGCATGCAGTCTGATGATGTCACATTTTAGTACCTGCTCAGATCGCTTATAACCCCGGCCGAGCAGGTACTATTTTAGTATCTGGTACCAGGTACTGTTATCTAATGGAAAACCCTTAAACCGTAGTGAACCGTGCCGAGTCAATCCGAGTGGGTACTAATGGAAAAGGGGCTTTTAAGCAAAATGAATGACTGAAGCAAATTACTGGTAAACTGTTTGATAGTTATTGAAAACCTAAAACTTACATTGTTGACTTCATGCTGAGGCAAATATTAGGGGACCTTCAAAGTAAGTAGTCTTCATCCTGTGGCAACCATAAAAAATTCTGTGGTAGTCCTTTCAGTGAACTTCGACCAATGTCATAGATCTGCCTCACTTTCTCTAGATGATAATGACAACAGAGAGCAATCACATCCACGTCGAACGTGTGGAGATTTTAGTTCCTTTATGCTACTATGCACTGTAAAAGGAGCATTTGAGTTGTAGTTCACATAATGTAGTGTTATAAATAATTGTCCATGATGCTCTGTTAATTTAGAGCAGCTTGAGGCATAAATCATACAGTGTGTGGCAGTCTAAGAAGTTATCTAAGCACTGTGCGTAGGTCTTTCTGGTGATGTCACAGAGCAGTACCAGTACCTGATACCACAACAGGGCATACTTTTCAAAATAAAACAGGAAGTAACTGGAAATGGCAACTGAGTTAACTCACTCAGACACCAGATGCAAATGTGTCTTTACAGTAATTGCCTCAATAGCTATTGAAACATTCGACTATGTGTCAGTGATGCCCTCACCAAAGAAATCCAGGTAACCCTACAGTAAATACAAATACAATCTCCGCTGGCACCTTTTAATGAATGTGCGATGTTGCAATGAAAGAAAGCTGTGCAGCCTCGCTGTCTTCCAACGCCTTGCTGACCTGTTTATCAGCTCAGATGAGTTTCAGTCGCTCAAGGGAGTGAGACACTGTTTGTGCGTTCGGTTCATTGTGAGCGTGCGTTTTTGTTTCGGGCACAACAGTCACTGAAATTCTCAGAGAATATTAATTTTGCTACATGCGAAACCCTGGAGAACGCAGCATTACAGTATAGCAGATTTTTGGAAGAGAATATCTATTTGCAGGCTTGTTGGTGTTTAAAATGAAATAGCTGAATAGTTGACACTGACGTGTCTCAGTGCTTAAATACATTTGGCCACTGCTCTGTTAAGGAGACAATGCTCAGTTATCCATATTGCTGTTGCCTCCACCCTTCTTCAGCCTGCCTGAGGAAGTTCACATAAAAGAGCAGAGCATGAGCAGGAAATGAAGGCCGAGGATCTGTTGCACTTGGCTTGAGTGGATGAGCCATGAGAGGCAAGAATGGAAATGCACACAGCGAAGATGCCTTTGCTGTATTCGATGCTTTACGACACAAGAGGGGTTGAATGGAGCCAAGCGGTCACGTCCCCCGTGGCTTTGTGTAATCTGAAGGTTATTTTCTATGTGTAACCTCTGAGCCTCTGCTATTCATCTGCTGAGAGCAGTGTGTGTGTGAGAGAAACCAAGGGTGTGGCCCCTGGCTCAAGGCTGGACACCAATCCCCCCCCCTTCATTCTTTCATAGCATTCCTCTTCTCATCGGTCACTTCCTCTTCTTATCTTACATTCTCTTTGGCCTAACAGAAAAACGCACACACACACACGGCTCTTTAAAAGGAATACATTTAGCAGTATGCGAGACTCACATACTTAGCTCTAAACATATAAATATTCTCTGTGCATGCAGGCACTGATCTAACAGTTTTTTCCTATGAGCAGCAGGAGAAAGTCTTACATAATCGCTCACTGAAACCTTTTTCCCCAAAATGAAGCCATGAAAAGGAACCCTGAGGCAGCTGAAAAGGGTTTTTGTTTTTTTTCTTCCATTTTTTTGTTTTCTCATCTCGCAGAGGTAGCATGCGTGCACTAAGTATTTCCCATCTGTGCATCTCTGAGACACAGGTAAACAAACAAAACATCCGCTACCAAACACACACATGGGTTCTCTGCACTCGGGAGCAGACGGCTCTCTCGATGTATTTGCACAACAGCCCTCTCTGTAACACGTGCGCACAATGCTGTCAGTGTTTTAGAGCTGAAGGGTTTCCTTCTCAGGGTTTCTCTGCCTGTTGACCCAATGTCCTCTCACGTAAATGATTGACAGGTCTCGCTGAAGCGTCCGGTCCGCACATTGGTCTGCTCCAGCTGAGGGGGCAGGTCCTGTGGTCAGCTCTTATTTTTGAGGTCTTATTGGAGAGTAAAGTGCTTGTGGGCGTGATTCTGACTTTGTGTGTGTAAACATTTGTGTGTGGGGTTTGTCCTCATCTTCCCAGCAGCAAAGAAAGGAGGCAGGCAGCTTTAATATGTGATGGCCATATTAGGCAACAGCTTCATGACTTTCAGCCACTACATCGCTCCGACTCTCACTTTCATGGTTTGCGTGTGTGTTTGTGTGTGTGTGTGTGTGTGTGTGGTTGTGTGTAGTATTTGAGCACTGCACAGATATTATTTTTACATGATGCTGCTGAACTCACAGCAAAGTTCATCACAGTCACTGTCACAGGGTTACTCAGGGCATTAATACTCTTATTCTCCTCTTTTTCTTTCTCTGGCTCTCCATCTTTGCTTCATCACTTCCTTGCTTTTATTGTTTTCCCTCCTCTGTCATTCTGTCCTTTTTCTTTCCCCCCTCCACCTCTTTTCCTCTCTTGACCTTTTCACCTCCTTTCTTTACTTCTCTCTCCTTGTCATCCTGCAGGAGAGCTGTTCATGGCAGACAGTCGGCTTAAGGAGGCTCAGTTCTGTATAGCCGAGGCCAGTTCGCTCTTCCCCAACTCTCACTCTGTGCTGCTGCAGCGGGGCCGCCTGGCCGAGCTCCGGGGCCACCTGGACGAAGCCAAAGGCCTGTATGACGAGGCCCTGGCCATGCATCCTACAGGAGAACGGATACTGGTGCACACGGTGAGAGACAGCGGATGCTTTAGAGGCTGCAAAATCAAGTTAGAACTTATGTAACGCTCTGCTCTTTCAAGTGTCACACATGCAAACATGGTGTTCAGTATCCTCTCTCACAAACATGCACACAAACACATGATTGGCTACAGTGACATGTTTAAATGCTATAATTGAGTAAATTAAATCAAAACTGATGTAATATGCAAGTGGAACATGTGCAAACACTTATTTGATGTCTGCTAAAAACACACACACACACACATATATTAATGAAATATTTTCAGTACTTTTAGTTGACTGAGCTAAGTTATATAAAAGTGTACTTCATGCGAGATCTTTTACATTTGGACTTGCTGTGGATTAGCTCACACGCTCTGACTCAGACAGTGTAGGGCTGTTTAATGAAGTTAAACGTTTTCTCAAAATTCACCAAGTTAAATTACGTCACAGTTAAATTGCATCAGCTGCCTTCAGCCTTCATAAACACGCCTCCCAAAGAGTAGGAAAAGGCTTTCCTCGCAACAACACCGCAATACGTGTAGATAAAAGTACATTTCAGAGGACTTTTGTCAGTCAGACTAAACCATGTCCCACTGTGGTCACATGTTCTTATATACACAGTAGCAACATGGCAGTGTGCGCACACATTTTTAATTTGATATTTAAACAATTTTTTGAGTTATTATATAGATTTTAATCCATCTGATCAAACAACTAAAGACAGGACTCAAGACACAGATGAATTTGAGCTCTTAGCACTTTTATATTCAGTTACTGTATTAAACTATAACCTATACACTGTATTAACAAAAGTAATCACTCACCCATCCAAATCATTGAATTCTTGTTTTCCAGCCACATCCACTGGCTGACCTCATCAATGTGCTTCTGGGAGAACGGTCAAAAACTTCAATAAAGCCTTCCCAGATTAAGCTGTTATATCACATTTCGACATCATTTTAAACTCTATAGATTATGAATGTGACGTCAGTCAAGCTCATATGTGTGTGAATGCAGACGAGTGAATACTTTTGCCAGTATAGTGTACATAAAATGAAGCGGCTGCGGATTTACTTTAAACCTGCAAACCAGCAGGCGGCGACTGCTCTGAATGCAAAAATGAAGACAGATTCTGTTGTGGTTTCTCACAGGGTGTGATTTGCACATTGCATGAGAGCTGTCTGCCGTGCTGGATGTGGTACAATCACTGGCTGATAGAGAAGAATGTGCATTTGCCCGACTGGTTGGCAGTGGTTCCTAGAGGTTGCTGGCTCTCACTGGGTGAAATCGGATTTAAAGAAGGTGCTCCACCAAAAAAACAAAACAAAAAACCCTACAGTGATTGCTTTGGTTGCTAACAGATTGCTACAGTTGGCTGCGTTTGTCTGAAAAATCTTGCAAACTACTAGGCGAGTCATAGTACAACTTAAAAAAGTGTGGCACAAATCAGAAATGGAGAAGGTTCACTTTCAAAGTAAAAGTTTTGCTCCACAGATACAGTCATGTTTAAGGAGTTTTACTTCTTAAACACGACTGGTGAACAGTCTCCATTTCCTGTTTGTTTTGCACTTTTCACAGTTTCATTAGAGCTCGGAGAGTAGCTGTGTTTGTAGACAAGGACTTTGCTTCCATTCAAACTACAACCACTGCATTATGTTAGCAAGCAAAGCAATAACGAGGATGTTTTCACCAACCCATGCAGGAACACACATTTCTCCCTAGTGACAGATGGTTGCCAGGAGGAACACTTTCCATCTCTATGATTATGTGACTTCCTAGCGACTCCCATCAACCTGCAGCAACCACTTGCAATCATTCAAGGAATTTTCCCCTTGTGATGGGTGCTTGCCACATACTCGTGGACCTGTCTGTACATGTTCTTACTCCCAAAGTGTAACATTTTACGCTAGGTGACAAATCGTCGATATGTTACGCTTCCGGGCACCCAACATGTCCCTATATTACGAGATCGGAAAAATGAGGAAACATGAGAACCATTTGGAATGAATCTACACATGCTTGTTCATTTTACTTAAATCGCTTTGTAAAACACTATCTAACGTCATTAAAGTTCTGGTTAACGTTAGGGATAAGGTTAGGGTCAGGGCTGGAATACATGGCTGGAACGAGTCATTCTACTGGATTTCATCCATAACCAGGCGTGTAGCATAAGAACGCAGAAGGTTTTGCGTTCGCCTCTTGAGTGACAACGGGCTGGTCTGTAGGCCAGTATGACTGGCTTTTTCTTTTCATTTGAGCTTAAATTGTTGATTGTCACACGTCAGAAATGGTGGAAGAGTAACGTCACGTGGTTAGAGGTTATGCATCTGCAAAACCTAAGTAGGAATCTGTGTGAAAGCAGCCCTCAGCTTCATCTATGACCTCAGAACACTTTCCTGACGAGTTTATGGTCTCATAGGCACAGCTTGAAGCTTCACAGCAGGACAGCAAACCAGTGGGTGATGTTGCCTTTATCATAAAGGCTATAATTGTAACAGATGCTTATTAGCTGCTAATATTAGCAATGGTAGCTTCTTTGCTCTTTTAGAAGCAAAACAAATCCCTCATGTTTCAAACGGCTGTAGATTATATTAGCCTCAGAAACTTAGTTGTACTGCAAGTTAATTTGGAATTTTCTTGTTTAACTAAGCGCATTTTTTAAAGTTTGCCATATGCTGCTAATAGTACTTACACTGTTATAAGTATAGTACACTTATACTGCCTCATACTGTTCATACTGTAATCGTGTAGTCTTTCTCTCCTCTGTGGCGTGCTGTACTGTGTCATTGTCAGAACTCTGAGTGGTTCAGTCCTGTTTATCGCGGTGCGTTGCTGTCGTCCTCTGAGACGTGCCAATTTGTTGCAGGCAAACCTGAAATTTCAGAAAATAGAAGCAAACAAATTTCGCTCCATCACCAGCAAATGAAAAATAGCGCTTAAAGACTCACTCTCTCTTTCCTGATCACTCCCCCACATTTCTTTCATCCCAGCAGATCCTCTTTCTCTCTCACTGCCGCACTGTAAAGATCCTCTCTCGCCCACTTCCACCCACTCCCTCGCTTCTCTCTCGCTCTCTCAGTCTGTCTTCCAGATGATCCACAGGATTAACCACAGCTCTTCTGACCTTTGAACTGACTCTGTTGTCACAGTGAACGAACCAGAGAGGGATATTCCTCAAATCCAAGACGCAGCACTCGACACTCACACACACACACTCACACACAATGACTGCGGTCTCCATAGTGACCGGAGATGTGCTGGCTGATATCACTTTAGCCTTCTTGTGACCACATAAGGCTAGTGCTTTTGCTCCTACAGCGCACTTTTGGATGCATGTGCGTGTGTCTGT
Source organism: Haplochromis burtoni (assembly GCF_018398535.1). Classification (NCBI taxonomy): domain Eukaryota; kingdom Metazoa; phylum Chordata; class Actinopteri; order Cichliformes; family Cichlidae; genus Haplochromis; species Haplochromis burtoni. Next base: position 647,864 of record NW_024582576.1, read on the forward strand.
GTGCGTAGAAGTGCAGTCCCACTGGGTTAGACAGAGGTACGCTTCTCTTCCATATTTGGCCTGTGGGAGAACCAATCCCAGGGGGTGAGAAGTTGAAACAAAGCCAGCTGGCAGCGTCTGTCTCTGGGTCTCTTACAGGACAGATGTGTTCTCAGTCTGAGTGTTTGAGTACGTGTACGCATGTGCATGTGTTTAGGCATGACTGTGTTTGTGTATGCCAGCCTTCCTCCACGGATTTGGAGCACATGTGGACTACTTGGGCTTGCTTTTTTTAAGTAAACTATATGTGTACACTTGGACAGAGGCACACATTGTAATAGGCACAAATTGACCCAAATACAAAAATTCTGCTTGTAGAACACTAAAGTTTATGGACTATACTATGTTAGGCATGCTAATGGAGGCTTGCAGTAAATAACTGCATTCTTGCATTGTTATGGAGCCTGTGGGACAATGTGTGGGACATTTTATTTGGAGCTTTGCCCATATTTGTGACTTGCATCAGCCGGCCAGAAATGAGCCTACAGTTACTCTGTGGTGCTGTGCGGCTCTGCGTTCATCCATTTATTTTTACACAGTATCTGCTGTGGATATTTTGTGTGCCAGTGGCCCATTTTCTGCTGTGCCTTAAGGGGAATTCTTAAGATATTCTTGGTAGATATTCTTACACCTCAGTTATTATTCTGCAAAAGTACCTACTGTACTTTCCATGAATGTCCTTAAGATGTTTTCATGGTAACTATACTTTATAGATGTCACATTTCTGTGGCTCAACAGTTAATGTGATCTGATATTTATTGTGGAAATGCAATTTCATTAGGAGCCTGTTTACAAGTGGTTTCCGTGGGCTTATCATGCGTGCTCAGTGTGTACTGCACTGTCTACATTGCTTTCACTAAAAGATCGGGGGCCTTTCTTAAAGTCATTTAAGCTGCATATAAACTGTAAAAGATACGTTGCTTCCAGATTTAGGAGTGAAGCCAGTGCATAACTACCTTAAACGTGTAATGTTTCTTACATCCAGTAGGGGGAGACTCATCGGATTGCAAGAAGCAGTGTATGTTTAGAAGTCAACAGAAAAACGGCTGCTGACTCGATCTATCCTCTCAGTAAATGCTTCCTTGCTAGTTTCACGTCTTATTTAAAACAACATGATGTTAATTTTGTAAGCTATAGTCTGTTTTTTAAGTTAAAAAGTGTGACAAAGCTCAGAAGCTAGTGTCACCATTCAGCAGTCTTCTTGAAATGCTGCAGGCGTTGTCTGAATAATTTTCATTTCAAAAGTCACTGACATTAAACTGTTAGCTTCAATACAGTTCAGTTTAGTTCAGTTTTATAGATATAAAGCCAAATCACAACAACAGTTGCCCCAAGGGCCTTTACATTTTAAGGTAAAGACCCTACAATAATACAGGGAAAATAATCAGACGACCCTCTGTGAGCGAGCACTTTGGAGACAATGGGAAGGAAAAGCTTTTTTTAAAAAGGAAGAAACCTCCAGCAGAACCAGGAGCAGAGAAAGGTCTAAGTCTCCTAACAGCCTGTGAAGTTTCCACGGTGGGTTCTTGTCCTGCCTAATTGAATCCTACAGCAAGGCTTTGTGAGTCTGATGTTCCATTTGAAATCACATTTCCTCTTCAAGGAATACTTTTGTGAAAAAAAGTTATACTGTTAGATTTAGCTAAGAGCGTCACGCCCAATCCACATGCCTGCGCATTAAACCAGAATTGAAAGGTGATTATGTCTGATTAGCCGAATTATCCAAAAGCCACCAAAGTTTTTCAAAGTTCTAAGACATTTTCTTTGACATGAGTCCTTTATAACACAGAATCGTGTAGATTTTCCACTCTACCCACGTTAGACGGGGAAAAGGAAATGTGAGTAAGAGAAACCCATTACTGGAATCGATGCAGAAGCTCACCAACCCATGCAATGTGGCTACCATCTTCCCTTATTCACCCGCACACTTCTTTACTCACTGCACTTCATGTTAGCATCAACTGTGTCCACATGGTTTCTCTGTAAGAGAGGGAAAGAAACGAAGCCATCAGACGGTGACTCACTGCTCTGGTCAGCTGCTGGTTTTGGAGTATTTTTGGATGGATGGAGGGTGCGGTAGTGAGGGAAACCAGTATATGACTATAGTATGGTGTTTGCAAGTGTGCAAGTGTGTGTGTGTGAGACCGGGATTTTCAGTTTAATTTCTCGATCGCTGCAGTCCACTGGCTACAACTGAGCATGCATTACGTTTGTCTATCATGGGAGTAGCTATTACACATTTGTCTGTTTGTGCTGTTAACCTCATTATGGTAAGCATTTGGTCGACTTGTGCGTATGTGTGGCATGTGCGCGTGTGTGTTTGTGTTCTGACAGTTAGCTGATCCTGAAACATGGCCCAGCCTTGCTTCCGGCGTGGTATGCAATGAATCTGACCCACTCCCATCATCCTCCACATCTCATCTCTCCTGCTCTGTAGTGGAGCCCGCTCTGAGTCAGCCGCACACTTTACTTTCGGCCCTCTCCAACAAACCCATACTCGTACACAGCTTCACATATGCATGCATACTCTCAAGGACGAAGGCTTTGCGCTCAATGAATTAATCGCGTTCCAATTATCAAATCCCCCCCCCCCATGCCTGTCTCACTCGCTCGCACTCTCTCTCCTCTCTGCGTGTGGGAGGGGGTGGTTGTCAGCTGATTAGATAATGCAAATACATTATTTATATCACTTTGCTCGTTCTCGCCGCTTTATGGGATTGCCTAGCAACCAGGGAAATTTATTCTATTGAGCACGACCTCTGATAACCATGGAGAGAGAGGGAGAGAGAGAGACTGACTGTATGTGAGAGAGTGAGAAGATGGGGTGGGTGAGTTGGTGGTGGTGGTGGATGCGGGGAGGGGTGCAAAAAGAAAGACAATTGGGAGTTGGCTGGTGCCTCCGTTGCTATGTATGGCTCATCTGGGCTCACTTATTTTTTCCTTTTTCTTTGACGCCTCTCCTTTTTTTCCCCTTCCCCCCCCTCTCTCTCTGTTCATTGTTCTCAGTTTAGCTCGTTCTTGCTCACTCACACTTCTTTCCTTCCTCTCTTTCTTTCTTTTCCTTACTTCTGAGACTCCAGTATCAACTCTGTCCTTCATTCTTTTCCTCTTTCCAAGTCGGTACGTGTGTTCGTGCAAGTTTGTGCGTCGGTCTTTGTTCCAGTATATATTTATATAGGCGATGTAATGTGCTGTAAGGTGAGAATGTACTTGAAGGAGTCAACCGTAGCCGCACTGTATGTGCTGCTTTTTCCCCAAACAAACACACACAAACATGCCATCCAGGTGCGTGAAGATTTGTGTGGTCATATCACCCCAACAAAAGTGAAAGTAATTAATTAAAATGTTTTAATCTCGGTAGGAGTGTGTGTTATGTACTAAATTCTCCTGGACATCCAAATTAACCAGCGATGCCAAACAGATCAGGATGGGACAGCAGGCCTTTTGTACACTTTGAGGAACACCTCTACCAAAACTTGCTTATTCCCTTTCTGTTTGAGAGCTAGGAACAGGAATTTTACCGCTCAACTACTTGAATGCTGGATATAAAATCACAGCCAGTCGGTATGTAGATTATCATGACACACATGAACCTTTTGGCAACCTTGAGTCAGAATATTTTCTACAGTTCTCAGTTCAAGGAATACTTGTGTGAAATAAGTTATACTGTTAGGTTTAGATAAGAGCATCGGGCCTTTTGACAGTTTCTTAAGTGTCCTGTCAGACACTCAAAGCACAACAGAAAATAGTCCAGCTCAGATGGGTTTGCACTACAGGAAGGTGCCTGGATAGAGGGTGCAGGAAGCACCTCTAGGAGAGTATTGGCGCACTTTTTTGCACAACAGCACAATCTCACATCGAATAGACTGTAGTGAGCTGGGAAGTTAAAGACCATCTTGCGTCCGATCCAACTAGACATTTGCACCTCTGTCAGGTATCGCCGTTGAAAAGTTCCCTAATTATCGCACTGTATGTTGTATTAAAGGTTAAAGTATCTCGAGACAGCCTGGGGTTAAGAACCCACTGTGGAGGTCCTAGTGGGACTAGATACCTTCTAACCCTTTAGTACCCGATGCCTTCAAAATATAAAGAGATATAATGGCTGGCCAGCAGTTGGCAACACAATGTCACCCCCTGTTTTGGACGTTTGAAGCTGTACATGTTCATTCTACGTTGGTTTGCCAAGTGGTGGATGACTCTGAGCAAGCTGATGGGATCTGTATAAAGAGTTTCATATTTCACTGAAGTCATAGTTCTCCACACATCTGGACTCTGCCTTCGGTTCATTTCTCCACGTATTGTTCTTGGTGTTTATTTACTGTTTGTTTGTTTGGTTTTTTTAAGGGTAACATTAAGAGCTCTTGCATACCAGCATTAATATATTTTCTAATGATAGGTGCCCACACTACATTCACCATCTCATCAATCAACATACGTTTCCACAACTCAAAGCTCCTCTTCTGCTTTACTTTTGCTCTATGAAATAAACACTGAAGAATGGCGGTGCGTCTAACAACCTCGAAAAGCTGCTTCAACTTGCCTCCCAAAATACTGAGCTGTCAATGGAAGAAACAGTAAACTTAATATTACTGCTGTCAGCGTTAATCTCGTTAAAATGATATTAACGCCATAACCGCATTATCGCAGCAAATCTCCGTTAGCTCGTTAATGCGGATCGCCGCGTGCGAGGGCTGCACGGCGTCAACGCTTTAGCGCGGTTAGCTCATTAACGCATTAGCGCCATGCAGCCCCATGCACGGGGCGATACGCGTTAACTTGCTAACAGAGATTTTCCGCGTTAATGCAGTTATGGCGTTAACGTCATTTCAACAAGATTAATGCTGACAGCACTACTTAATATTAATCCAATACCAGTCAAAGACACGTCAACATGGCAGAGGTAAATACTAGAGATGGACCGATCCGATATTACGTATCGGTATCGGTCCGATACTGACCTAAATTACTGGATCGGATATCGGAGAAAAATAAAAAATGTAATCCGATCCATTAAATATCACGAAAGCACCTCACAAAACTTGCAACACGCCGTAACTCACCTCAGAACGTTAGCACGTCGGAGCAGTGTGCATCACGTGATAGAGCGGCTGTGGCATGCGGGACCTGTCGGTGGTCTGGATAGCATTTGGAGCTTCGCTAGCAACCCGGCATTTCATCTCCGACAAAGTTATCCCCGAGAGAAGTAAAGCAAGTGTGTAAGTCCATCTCTGAATGTTTGTAAAGCATTCCTGCGTTAAGCTTAACAAGCGACTGCCTCTTCTTGCTGCTACTTCAATCATGAAACTGCTTAATGATCAGCTGATCGGCTTTTCTGTCGCGAGTCCGTCTCTCTTGTTTGTTTTTGGCCCACTTTGCACCAGAAAGAGGAAACCAGCGGCTGAACAACAGCAGCACGTTTAAGCTTGATCAGCTGTTGTTAGAATTTATTTAATATTACTTTCTACACCAGGATCTTTTTCTACGTAGCTGACGGCTGGTAACTGTGCAGGGGCGGATCTAGCAAAGTTTAGCCAGGGGGGCCGATAGGGCATTAACAGGGAAAAGGGGGCACAAAGACATACTTTTCTTTCTTATTCTCATTTAAAATGTCTAGCTTTTAATAAATAATTATCTGAATCTTACACCCAAAGTTTTAATTTGATGTAAAATGAATAGAAGTCAATTACTGTATATAGTGACTATTAAGTCTAATATATATACCCTAGTAAGCTATAGTACTTTTTCCTTTGGGAAGGTACCATCTGTGCAGTCTGCAATTTCTGTTGAAGAAAGATGTTGAATCTATTTAATATTTCTTGAAAAATAATTGATTTCTGTGCATTTTTTTTCACACTGCATCAAATTAAGGTTGATTACGTCGATTAAGCATCATGAGGTGGAGCGTGAGGGGTGGTTCCCTATTTTTTATTTATTTATTTTTGTTGTTGCTGGGAGTTGGAACCCTATTAGTTAGGTTGCTTAATATTTACGCTAAGTACTCTTTAAAATACCAGAATAGGGAGGATGGTGTAGGTTCTAAGTTTATTAGATTGATCAGTATTGCTGAACTATGAAATATTTTTTTTTGCATACAGGTATAACAGAATAGCTTTAGTGTAGTTGTTGTTTTAAACTCGAGTATGAACTTATACAAAATGCAGCAAGATATTTAAAAAACAGTTTTGTTGATTAAAAAACACTATATCGGATTCATATCGGTATCGGCAGATATCCAAATTTATGATATCGGTATCGGACATAAAAAAGTGGTATCGTGCCATCTCTAGTAAATACAATAATCTTGGCTCACTGTGCCCATACCTGCCCGTCCAGACTTGACTGATTAAAAGTTCAAGTAAAGTCTCTCGTCTTGGTTGAATGCGAGGGTATTATGCCATGACTTGTTCGTGTGTAGTTGATGTGTATAGATCAGCAGATGGTTTTGAGTGCTATACCAAACTGTAGGATCGTTTAATTCTCTCTAGATCAGGTCTATATAGCCACTTGTACCTTAACTTCTAATTTCCTGGATTGTCTGGACAGTCACAGCTCTGTAGGCGGCACGGCTGACAACAGCAGATTGCAAATCCAAATTTAGAGTTCATCTGTCTCTCCGCTGTCTCAAAGACGTTAATTTTTTTATTCCTTTTTTTAAAACTGTGAAAATATTCATATGATCATCTTATCCCAAAATGATTTTGTGTTTATGCCCTTTAAGTATGTGACCATTATTCTGCCTCCACAAACCTTTTTAATCTATGTTTGGCTTAAGAGTTAGGCTGCGTTGTATCCAAGTACTTTGTATGCAAACTACGATGACTACGGACAATTGAGGCAGAAAAAGTTTTTGGTAATGAAGAAGTTATCGAATGAATATTATTCTTAATAAATGTCCGGGGAGCCTGCTTAGCTACAGTTGGTATGCTAGAGTATTACAAAGTCCTCTTTTTGTCTTTGTACTGTATGGAATATGAATAATATAATAATGCTGACACCAAAGAACAAGAACTCATTTCCCCAATGCTAATCAATTCTATAATCAAATCTCTGTTGGTTGTGCTTGTTTGCGACATCCAGGAAGCCTTTTTTTTCCCTTCTCTTCAGTCTAGTCGAAGGACGTTCACTTAATTAAATGTTGTTTGTAGTTTGAAGCATTTCAAAAGTTTGCTTAAAAAAATTGGCTTGAAAGACTGATGAAAACACCAGTGCCCACTCGTAGAGTTTGGCTCAGCTCAGTTCGGTTGTGCTTAAACGGCATGAAAAGAAACAAACCTGTGCTGCCAAGCTCACTGAGATCAGCTTTAGGTAAAACTGGAGACAGATGGCTGGGAGTAATTAAAGACCAACTATTAGATACCAGTTTTCTCCACGTAATGCCAGAAACATTTGATGGCAATTGAAATGCTTTTGAATTTGTTTGTTCTCTCTCCCACTCACTCACAATATATTATTTGTACTGGCTGAATTTCTAATCAAATTTGATCCAAAGACAGACACACACACACATGCACACCAATGACACTGGGCAACAATGGCTTAACCGTCAGCATTTTTCACTGTGTTTTCCTCAGACAAGTGGACAGCAGGAGTGTCGGCCCTTTGATTAGTGGATGTCCTGTGTCTGGATTTCTCTTCTTGTAATAATTCAGCAAGAATCTGTCCTCTTCTTCTTTCTCTAAAATTATTTCTCAGTTTAGTAGTTTCATAAACATGCATTTGCTTTCCTTCCAAGGACATTAATTTCAGTCTCATACCTGTGCATTCATTGCCAAAGAAGATGTTGCAAAATGCTTTCTTAAAATCTTGTCTGGTCAGTAGTGAACAGTCACACTGGGGAATATAGTTGTTGGAGACTGCGGTGCAACCAAAACCCCTGCGATCAAGTACAATGGCCATGTGATCTTGTTGGCTTTGTAATGCTTGCTTCAAAGATGGGGACCAGGTTTGTAAATAATTGCAGCCAGTTGGCGTCTTCAAAGCATGTTTGGTGTGTCAAGATGAAGATAAAATATGATGTCAGTCTACTATCAGTCTGCCACCGGTCTGCAATCAAATGAGAGCTGTTACCTGTTTATGATAAAACAGTGATTCACTGTGATAAATTGGCAGAAATTGCATATCTAATCGGTTATGACTTCAGAGATTTAAAACTTAAATTCAGAATTTAAACTTAATTTTAAAACTTCAAAACGAAAAGTGACAGTGATTTAACTTCAAGGTGAAATATGAGATTTGCAAAAAGTCAGAAACCAGCAAAGAGATGCATGACAGCTGAGTTGCACTCATTGTCTCCAATTAACTCAGATTGATGCCAGTGCGTTGACAATTTGTCTAAATGTATGAATGAAATAGCAATTATTTCAAAAATGTGTTTCCAGTCAGTCTGAGTCAGACTGCAATTATTTGGCAACAAGTTACCTCCCATCAAAATACCTGTTCAATTACCTTATTAATCCACAGTGGTCACCATTTGTCATTTATTCCATTGCTGGTCAACCTCTGTGCAGTAAGTTTGTCACTGTAACTGTTTACAATCAGTCACAGAAAGAAAACATTTCAGACACTGATTTTCTTACTTGTCACAGGTGGTTGTTGTTTTTATTCTACTGTGACTGAGACATAACTAACACTGTTGTGAGCCAGATGCTGGTGCTAATCATCTCTTGAGTTTGTGCCAGTCACATTCTGTTTTGTTCTCAAGAAACGTTATCGTTTCCTTCACTAGAAAAAGAGGGGAGCCAACTAATTGCTAATAACTGTCAATTAGCAAGCTCTAGTTTTGATTTGGCCTTCTGGTCCTGGAATCACATCCATGTGCTTTTTTGGATGGCTCAGTATCCTAAGTGTGAATGTTGTTCTTTCCCCTTCTGTGCTCGTCTGTTTTGAAGATAAAGGCTTTACCAGACTTGTTATCAGAACTACCGCTGCAGTAAATATACATTTTACCCCAGAGACCAGAGGTTTCCAGCCGATTGCATTGTTTCTAGGCCTGTTTCGCTACAGCAGTGAGAACACTAATTACTACAGCCTTAGTTAAATGATTGCATGTTCATTTTTTTACTGACAATACATGAATTTAACTGGGCTTACGTTCTTCCTATATATTGTTATTCTGACTTGAGGGGAATTGAAGTTCATATTTCATTTACTCCATGAATGCACTATAAACCATCAGCATAATATGTCCTAAATGTTGAGTGGATGGGGCTCATAATCATTATGATTTTCCTCAAAAAACAACAGCGATGGGATGCAATTGGTCAATTTGCTCAAAAGTGGAAATTCAGCTTCTGGTTTTCACAAGCAAATCCAGCATTATGTTGTGTCTGGATCTTAATGTTGTCACTATATTTATTAATCATATTGACTATTCACCCTAACTACTGTTCCCTGCTGCAGCCAGAGTCGCCACACAGGAGTGTCCTTGGTTTCACAGATAAACTGTCAACAAGCAGCTTAGAAACATACTTCCTCTAAATCGCCTCATACCCCTAAGTTAGACATTTCCCATCTGTTATTCTGAGCTTACCACATTCCACAAGCTGCCCTTTTATCTTACTTAAAGAAGAAAAAACAGTTTTTCAGTGTTTTACAAGAAACACTGAAATTTACTGGAACCCAATGTCTGTCAGTTAAATACAGAAATGGCTTCCTGTAAAACACAGTACTGTATATTAAGTACAGTACGGTTAAGCTGACTGACCTATAAACATAAACTTTTCCATAGTTAACAGCCTAAAAGATATAACTTACAGTGGAAGGCTAAGACTGTTGGTGTGTGTGTTAGTCCAGTAGTCAACTGTTAATACCAAAAAAATGTTGGAACAATGTAGCCAATGTGAGTTTGGAGACAAGGGCACAGATAGTGAGATGTGGAAGCTAGTGACCAAACCAGCAGCAAGGACTGTATCATACATCCCTGCACATGTGTGCACTGATGCACACGTTTGTACACACTTTTACAAGCTTGGAGACCTGTGTGCACATCCTGCATTTCTCCGTACCAACAGTTTTGTTGTTTTTCCATGTATTCCACCCAGCAGAAGTGAGAAAAAGGAGAGCAAAGGAAAGAAGGAAGGCAGAGTGTGCACTCTTATTGAAAGTTGCATCAGAGCCCCTAGACAGCTTTGTGAATTTCAGCCCAATTAATCTCAAGCTTGTGAGCAGAGACTGCATAACAAGACTCGTCTGTCTGACCTCAGGCCATCTCAGAGTATGTGTGTTTGTGTGTGTGTTTGTGTGTGTGCCTGTGTGTGTGTGTAACAGATAGAGTAAGTCAAGGGATGATTGTGCAAGACTCGTTCCCTGTTGTCACCTTGAGTATGCATGTGACACTGGAGCTTGTGTGCGCGCCTTTAGACGATGCTTATATGTGAGGCAGATTTGACTCTGTGCAGTTGGTCAGTTGCATGAGGTTGTGTTGTGTCAGACTCCCCATGGAGCTGTGCTACAAAACGACAAAACCTAAGCAGTGGTATGATCTTTAACATGGTGACAACAGTTATCATCCACAATGTTCTTCTCTTTTGCACATACATTTTTTAAATATATGCACATCAGTGGTAATGATCTTACAGATTACCAAAAATGCCAGCTATAGCTCATTCTTTCCTCTCCTCAGCTTTTTGTAAAGGAAAACCGTGGATTGTTTATGAACATACTGTATACATAGTATATAGAGTATGTTCATGAAGTGCAAAACCAGTGGGTGCAAGCATACCTACCACACTTCCTGGTCTAGCCTCAGGTAATAGTCACCCCCCACTACAAATGAGCTTTTTGGGAAAATAACGTTCTGTACAGGACCATACCAATGTCTTTGAATGTTCCGGACAATTTAGTACCATCTGTGTAAACTTAAAAATTTGCCAAAGTTTGGAACTTGTGAAGCTTAAAGAGTTTTTCCTTATTATTGTTATATTTCCTTATTTTTACATAACGACATGACCGCCCAGTATTAAATAATAGGGATTATTCTCAACAGTGAATCATGCAAAGCTACTGTAGTAGAGTCCAAAAATCGTGGAGCTGTAAATAAGCAAAAAAGGGACATTTAAGATGACTAATGACAGCGATTGCCAGTAATGGCCATAACATTGTTCTGAATACATGAAACAGTGAATCTGATATAAGCTGGTCTCTGTGTTTTTGGTAAAAAGTCTTTTGTTAAGGCTTTGATAATATTAGTAATGAGTAAAACTTACAAGAGACCAGTGGAGGATGCATTTACCAGTGGTTTCACTTGGAGTGCACAGCTTCTTGTGTGTAGTGAGACGTAAGCATGACTAACATCAGTGGTATGTGGCTTGACCTCGATTTTTAAAAAGTATGTTAAATATATTTACAAAATAAAAACTACAGCTGAATTGAAAGACTTGAAAACTGTGTGACAGGGTTAACCATCAGTGTGTACAGGTGGATTAAAACGATTACTGAAAAATGAAAGTGGTGTATTAACAAAACAGCTGGTTTGATCTTGTACATTCAGTCAAGCAAGTGATTTATGTTAATGTTAAAGTGTTGGTGGAGTCTTTTGGCCTAGGTAGATAGTAAGAACAAACTTATCTGTTACATTCATAAATCACAGAGGTTTCCACACAATGGCCAGACGGTAACTGATCTCGACAGTGAAAGCAGAGCTAACAGCAGCTTGTCTAGCATGCTCGTCTCACATCAGTTTCCTGCCAAAAACCAGACGTTTATCCACGTTGTGCATGTGCAAACAACCAGAAAAGGCTGCCGGTCTCCTTTTATTGGGACCTGGATACGGCCTGTGGGTGAGACCATTGTGAAACGGAGTTAAATTTTGCTTCCAGAGACAATAGGCAACAAGATAGTAGTTATTTCAAGGATGGATGCAGACCACTCTTTAACATGAAAGGAGAAAGATTCATTTTACAATGGCAAATTTTAATGGTCTGTTATGAGCTCTCATGGGATGCCACTGGCTAACAGTGGTGGTAAACAAATACTCCTAGTGTGACATGCTAGCTGCATTGTAAACCTTTATCTTTCCCTGTAACCTTTTACCTACAAAATCTATCACATATGCATTCAGACAATTTGCAGTTTTTATAAGGCACCATTTAGCGTGGGAGATGATTAGCAAAATCATACTTGGTAGAGCAATGTCATTATAGTGGTAATACTTAATAACTCATGAATTAAACCTTTTCAGGTAACTTTCACATCAGTCAGGACACTTTTTTTTTTTAATGCTGCTTAAGGGGAAAACTTACAATTTTTGTCTAATAGTTATTGTAGTGGTGGAGATGAGTGTCCTTCAAAGGGTGGCTGGGCTATCACTTAGAGATAGGGTGAGGAGCTCGGTCCTTTAAGAGCCGCTGCACCTCCACATCAAAAGGAGCCAGCCGACTAGGATGAGTAGGATGTCTACTGGATGCCTCCTAGGCGAGGTGTTCTGAGCATGTCCTACCAGGAGGAAGCCCCAAGGCAGACCCATGACTTGCTGGAGAAAATATACCTCTCAACTGGCTTGGGAACGACTCAGTATTCCCCTGGATTAATTGGAAGCGGTAGCTGGGGTGAATAAAATGTCTGCGTCCAAATGGAGATAAGCGGTAGAGTATGGCTGGATAGAGTTACACAGCATTCTGGGAACATGTGACTGTTGTTATAATAATAAAGAGGTTAAAATGAGTCCGCAATAATTCTGAGATTTCTCACAGACTTCGATTATCGGTGTTGGGCATGCATTTGTGCTAAAAAAAAAAAGGTACACAGATGCTAAACAATACAGTTTTTATTATTTCCGTCTGAAAATATATTAATTGATAATTATGTTATGACAAACCCAAACCCAGTAAAACACAGTTAAGTCATTCAAAAAGTGACAGTCTGCGTTGGCAAATCATCTGCAGGAAGAGCAAGTAACTGGCATCTACTTAAAGGATCCCTTCAGGCCGTCTCTCTCGCTAACCCTAAACCCCCTATCAGTTTTCATCAGCGTATGTGTGCGCTTGTGCACGTGTTACTGTGTGCACACTAACATACTGCATCATCTTTCTGCAGAAGGTCGCTCCTAATCTCATCATTTGTGGATTTTCTCCCTTCAGCTGTACAATCCCAGCTGAATACAACTCTTGTTTCCGTTTTTGTTTTTTGTCATCCTGACTCGACTGCAGGACAGCAGGCATTCTAATCCAAGATTTGGGTTTTTAGCAAAAAGTCACCATCTGCTAGCTTGATCTTATCATGCCATAAAGCGTTTTGATGGTAGACATTTAGAGTAAAAACATAATATGAGCAACTAGGTACTAAAATTAAATGTAAAATCTCCATTCTGTGAAGATTAGAGTATGCCAAAGGTCAGCTTTTATCCTCCAACTTTTTGAAAGTGATTATTATTCAGTTTTAACGTGTCAAACCCAGCTATCTTAAAATAAAAATGTAAATAAGTTTACTCGTTAGCAATGTTCCCTCTAAGCTGCTCACGTGCGCAATTGCGCACTGTTGGCACGGTCTCTGCGCACAGAAAATCTGCGTTGTGCACAAAAAAAAACTAACCTGAAATGAAATTAAAATTAATACTTCAACAATCATGTTTTGCAGTGTTAGTCAGTAAGTGACTGGCTGCTCCCATATGGGATTAGAACAATGCCACCTTATCCCATAGTTCAGCCGATGCGTATATACGCAGCCAATCAACGTCATTGACAGGCTATGACAGCGTCCTTATGTGCCGACACCGGTGTTTTAGTTAGCAAAGCGGCGTGGCTGATGTGGAGTGAAGCCACGTTAATGACAACGTGTACAACCATTGGAGATGTGAGCAGGACAGACGGAACAACTGACGGAAAAAGTGTGGACTTTATACCAGTTTTTAAATTGTGTTGATAGGCCACGTAAAACCAAGTTGTGATAAAAATATCTGCAATGTTTGGTTTTCTTCCTGAATACTGTCGTTGTTTATATTTACTGCGGGAAGAAACGGTAAAAACGGCGTTTTATAAGCAAAAAGGCCTGTGAGCAAAAACAAACCCCACCCCCTTTCCTATTGGTCCAAAAAAGTAACATGTCGACCAATCAAAAAATGGTATGGCAACGTGGCATCTTGTTGTTAAGAAACGGGGGGAAGTTTTAGGAGTGACGGCGGTGTTTTGAGATGTGAGAGATTTGAGACGTTTAGCATAAATCTTGTGTAGTTAGTGTGTAGTTAGTGTGTAGTTAGTGTGTAGTGTAGTCAATAGTTCTGTTGTGTGTGTCAGAACAATGAAGCGACTGCTGAGTGTTACAGGTGTTACAGCAGTGATACATCTCCAGCTGTCAGGCCTGCAGGTATCAGGCTGTTGTTCTCCTTCATCTCATAGTGGACAGAAATTATGTTTTGGAGTGGCACAAATAATTTGTGTGGCATCAGATTTGATGCAGAACAGCTGATTGTTCTGTAAATAGTTTGAAATGTTTATTTAAAAAAAACGCCTTGGCTGCATTTAAAAAAAATAGCTGCAAAAACTTTGTTGTTTGCCAAACTGAGTTACTTTTTTGAAGAAGTAACTATATAATTAATTGCCCAACATTGGTCATCATATACTGTATTTTGCAGACAGAGAGTTACAGACTCTCTCCCAGACCACAGACTCAGACTCATAATACAAGTCAGAGCTTTATAAAAAAAAATTATAAAAAAAAGTAAGTTGTGTTTTTACTTCCAATAGTGTTAACATACTACACAGTTCATGAACAAGATTTATTTATTAATTTTTATTGTAAGTGGGCTAAAGCAGTTAATTAAAAGTAGTCTAACATAAATGTGAGTGCACACGTCTGATGTCGCTCACATTGGTCAAAGGGATCGCTCAGGGAGTTTGTGTGTTCGCTCAGACACGTGAAAAATTAGAGGGAACATTGCTCGTTAGTTACTTTTTTCCCCAAAGGTTTTAGAAAAATCCAGTTTTTGTTTTCTAAGCAGGACACTTCTTTCTGTGCATAGAGAGTTTTAAGGTTTTGAAAAGAACTTATGAAGTGTGACATTGATGCACGTAAATGTAAAACAATTTTTTCCTGCACCTCTCCATCATTCTGTTCATTTAGGGCCGTCTGCTGGTGAAAACTGGGCGTGTCCACCTAGGCGAGAAGGTTCTGCGTGATGCGGTTCAGATCCACAGCACCTCCCACGAAGCGTGGAGTGGACTGGGTGAAGCTCTTCAGTCTCGGGATTGCAACCAGGCCCCCGACTGCTTCTTGACAGCCCTGGAGTTGGAGGCCTCCAGTCCCGTCCGTCCCTTCACTGTCATCCCCAGAGAGCTCTGAGATGACGGCCTTGCAGTGGCATGGAGGTTTGGGTTGGGGTGAAGATTTTGGCTAAAATCTAATGATGAGCTGACGAAAAGACTAGAAACATGAGCTTTAAATCAAAAGTTAGTTTTGGGTATTGGGTCTGTTTTCTTGCTGTTGGGGAGATGAACAGACTGGTATCACTCATGTATTTACAATATTTGAAGACAAAATAAAATAAAATAGTATCTATTTCCCCAACTAGTTGGCAAGTGGTTGCTGTAAGTGGCTGGTGGTTGCAAGCATCTAATTTGTTTCAAAGAGGTAAATTATGCAGCATGGAAGACCTTGATTTGACTGATTTGGTTGCCACAGTCAGGTTTGTAGTTTGAAAACTTGTCTGCAAACACTTGCCAAGTGGAAGTGAAACTGAAAAGTTCAACACAAACAGAAGATCGAGACTGCCCGAAGTCGAAGTAAAAGTTGATTGTCTGATTGTCATAATGATGACAATCAGATTTTTGGTGCAGCAGCCTCCAGCAGCCACTTGCCAACTGGGGCTTTGCAGGACTTTGTTAATTATGAATTGTGGGAAAATTAAGACTTTTTTCAACCAAAAGAAAAAACAAGTCGACCAAGTAAGTGCACTTGGTCTGGAGAATTCCCAGTTAACCAAAAAAAAAACAAAAAAAACCCTCCAGCATAACCAGTCTCAGGAAGGGTGCTTCCATCCCTGTGTGCTGCAGTGTGCTGCAGGTCACTAAATTGAAGATATAAGTTTTCATTTTCTGAAAAATATTTATTTTTATTTATTTTGCTGTTTTGGACTGAACTAGGTGAGCTGTCTCCTCGTGTTTCATATTTTTCTTAAGCGTGACTTCAGGTTTAAGGGACAGAGGCTTGAGTGGTATTTATTTACTCATCTAACTTTAGTTTGTTTTCCAAAATTTTAGCCATTCCTTCATCAAGTATATTTTAAAGAACAAACCGTTTAACAAATCACTTTTACCTCAACTTGAAAAAGTTATTAATCTCAGCAACTTTCTTTGTTTCTTTGATAATTATCAGTTTAATTGCTCCATAGTACTTATGTGAACATTGCTAGCTTCTAACACCACCAATTGTATTAATGCAGTTTGTGCGGATAAAGAAAGAGAGGGCTTTAGGTCTTTGCATATAAAAGACGGCTGTATAGAAAGTTAATATTTTAGCATAAGTAGCGTTCTGTTGTAAATCTCCTATGGAGTCTATGGAGGGATATTTTTAATGATCGTAATCACCGGGTTCATAAATTCAGAGATGTGCCGGTTACATCTTGACATAAAAAGCATGTTGTTGTGTTCTGATACATGTGGCAGTGCAGATAGGTGGATATTGTACATGCTGTTTATCACAGCAGCAGCTCCACTTCATTATTATTTGGACCTTTGATGTATTTTTGATGATGGCCTTGACTGGTGTAGCTTTTTATGCACGCATGCAGGCACAAACACTCCCTCCTGCTCATCTTCAAAAGAACCAGCATGAACACGTCATTCCATATGGCATCATTATATGTGTGTACATGACGTATTTTAATACATGTGTATCTGCTCCCTCTGAATGATCCCTCTGGGATGTTAGCAATCTTCTGTTTGTACGGTACAGTAGACCCTCATCCATGCACATATGCATGGGTGTGTGTGTGTGTGTGTGCTTGACTCATCTGTTCATAATGCCGTCCATTATAAACAACAATGGCTTTTAAAAATCACTGCTGGATTTTGTATCTTCACCTGCCTTGTCACTTGTGACTAATGGGCATCACTTCCGAGTGCCTAACCACATAAATGTGAGCAGTGGGACTGGGCTGCTGGCTTATGTAATACTGCCAGCACAGTTTTCTGCCTCCAAACTCCCTCCTCCTTTCCCTCCCTCTTTCTATTGCTCTCTCTCGCTCCCGCTAACCCTCTATGTCTCTTGCCCTCTCCCAGCTTGGCTGATGTGATGTGATGTGGCTTCGTTGCCTAGCAGCCATCCCCTTGTTTGAGTAACTGGGGAAGTGGAGAGAGATCTGGTCCTCTGAACAGCATACATATACAGTGGGAAGACACAAACAGTCACTACACACACACATACACACACATGCACGACGTGTGGTTTTACAAGTTTGACAGTGTCTGTTTGATGTCTGCTGCTACCATGTGAGGAATGAACCAGCTATAATCAATGTCTCGGGCTGGTGTAAATTGATTTGTGTTATGGGAAGAGTCCCTGGCTTTGCTTTTAGAGAAAAAAAAAGCCGTCTGTTCTTCTCCCTCCCTGCAGCGTTGCAAGCACCAATCTCTACCTTTCCTGTATTCTTTTTTTTTAAAAGAACCGCCCACGCCCCGATCGCTCTTGGCATGAAAATCCCTCATTCATCAATACTTCGATTTTTGGACATGGAGATTATCTATCACTATCGCCTCTTTTCTGCCATCGGAATAGTCTATTTTTACTCTTTCTCCCTCCTCACTCACCGACTCTCCCTTGTTCCGTCCTCTCCTCATTAGCACCGTGTGAGACACCTACACAGGGGCTTCGGGAGATGAATGGTCTAATCCTCAAGGGGAAGGAGTGAAGTATTACATGGTGCACAAAGATACACACATACTCTGACAATGAGAGACATGCGATGAAGTCATTTTGAGGTACAGCACAAGTATATATGCTTAAACATATAGTATACACACATGTACACACATTCATACTTATACTGTCACTGTGATGCCACCCATGCACATCACTCTGGTGTCACTTTCATACCTGAGCAACACACCCTCCACACCTCATGATAAACAAACGTACATGAACCGCGGTGACCGTTTTGGGGGAGGTTTCTATGCAAGCGTGGTATTCAGGTCATCAACGTGGATGCCAACCCGGCAGGGGCACATAGAGGGCACGGGCTGGGCGGTGCTGCTGCTGCGGGGCGCCAACAAGGAAACCGTAAACCATCACTGTGATGACCAAACAAGGCTGGGGAGTCATGGATGGGTGAGGGGTGTGATGGAGGTTATAAGGATCAGATGTGGTTTCATAATCTCATTTATTAATGCGTCGGAGTCGGAGTTGATCCCCAAGGGGAAAATGTGTTCGAGCATTTTCAGTGTTCACGTGTTGACATAAGAATGTATTCAAAATGCTGTAAAAATCATTTGTAAAATAAAAATGAAAATGTTTTGATGATTGAGATGAATTTTCAGTTAAAAAACACTAACAAAAAACCTCAATAACTGTTTGCCTGTAGTTTTACTATGAGTTACACTATGGTGCTGTTAATAGCTTCAAATTAGCATCTGCCTGAATCAATATACTTTTGGCTATTATGAAAATGTATCATCATAAAATCCACGAGTGTCATTTTCAAAGGTTGGCTAAAAGGCAAGGCAAGTTTATTTGTATAGCACAATTCAACAACAAGGGGATTCAAAGTGCTTTACAGAGACATTAGAAACAAGAACAAATAAAAAGCATGATTTAAAATTGATTAAAACAAGCAAACAAACTAACTAATTAACAAACAAACAAACAAACAAAACAGTATATAAAATCAAAACAGATAAAATCAGAACAGTAGATAAAATCAGTAGTTAAAATGTAAGTTTTGAAATTTAAGCTTAAGTGTGGATTTGGTGCTTTATTCAAATGCAGCTGAGAACAGGTGAGTCTTCAACCTGGATTTAAATAAACTGAGTGTTTCAGCTGATCTGAGGCTTTCTGGGAGTTTGTTCCAGATATAAGGAGCATAAAAGCTGAATGCAGCTTCTCCGTGTCTGGTTCTGACTCTGGGAACTGATAAAAGACCGGATCCAGATGACCTGAGGGATCTGGAAGGTTCGTACTGGGTCAGGAGGTCACTGATGTATTTTGGTCCTAAACCATTCAGAGCTTTATAGACCAGCATCAGGACTTTAAAGTCTATCCTCTGACAGACAGGCAGCCAGTGTAAAGACCTCAGAGCTGGACTGATGTGGTCCACTTTTTTGGACTTAGTGAGGTCTTAAAAGACATATCTAACATATCTAACATTTTTTCTCATGACTGCGTGCTTTCTGCAGACTTACTGTACTAGCTAGTAGGCAGTTAGCTTGACCTAGCATAAAGTTTAAGCTAATAGAGGAAAAGGATTTTTTTTCTAAAGGTAAGTAAATCTGTTTACTGTAACTTCAAAAGGTCGATATTTAACACAATGTGTAAAGTCCAAAGTTGTGGAATTTATGCCATTTTTTTTAATAATGCAAAATAGATTTTTGTACTAAGCTATGCTAGCCTTAAATTTACATTTAACAAACAGATATCAGAGTTATATTTACTTTAGTGCCATTCCACAATTCTGACTCTTATGTTACAATTCCCAGTGTTACAGCCTGACAAAAAGTGTTTACAGGTTGGTATACAAGACATTTTTTGCCACTGCTGACAGACGGATGCCAACACTGTTAGCTAGCTATGGATACAAGTTGCTAACCTTTCTAGTATTATTAACCTAGCCCTCCACCTTCCTGTGTGAATAAGGTGAGTTGCAGCTCTGAAAGAATCTACATGCACCATCTAAAATCCTTTGCCAGACACTAGAATATCTGATATACCTGCTTATTGATATAAAATAGGTGTTATATTACTCTCACATTGTTGCCATCCTGCTGCCAGCCTCATTTTTTGGACATGCTCTGGCACTCATTTTTATGAGGCTGAAATTTTCAAGCAAGCAGGCCCAATAACGCCACAGTAAACAGCAGCCTGGCCAGCAGTTTGTTGTCTTCCATCAATCGCCAGATCCAAAACTTGATAGCCCTCCAGCGCTGTTGGTCCACGTTCCACACACTGTGCGCCAGCGCCAGCACCATTACCCACTTAAACAATGACCCCCTTGTTCACTAACAGTCGCTCATTGGAGCTGATTAAATTTTTAAATGTCATTTAATAGAAGTGTAATGTACCTCCTTTGTGTCTGTCAGCAGCTTGAGATGGGCGGTGAAAGGATACCTGGTTAACCTCTCGGTGTCGGACCGCCTGCTAAATTCCTTGGTCGTCACCCTTAGTGTAGGGCTGTAGTGTTGAAAGTGAATGAGCCTGAAGCCCTCTGAACATAAACCTGCAAATCTCTTTGTCTATCCCCACTCCTGGTGTTTCAAGGTGATGTGTTATACAGATGGAGCAAGATGGAGCTAGTACTGCAGGGCCATTTTAACTCAACGCAATGTCAGTGAATAAACAATGGCTGCACTGTTCAAGGGTTTATTTGTTTGGAGAACTTTAGCTGGGACTTAACAAACCAATAAGAAGTCCCACACCAGTGCTGGATTAGAGTATTTTAAGTAACCTCACATTCTTTGAAAATTCCAGTGGTCTGCCTTCGTCATCGCTCCGAAGCTGGGTCACATTTTCTCAGCATGTTGTTTAGTGTTAGCTGTTAATTTGACATCCTCAACTCTGGCCCAACGGTGGAGCTGAGTAGCACGGTCAAATCTTGCTGTAAGCTGCCAAAAACACAGATTTATTCCAGACGTTCAGTGATGCGCTGCATTGCTTCCTGAACGGCGACCGTATCTCATTAAGCTGTTCCCAGAAAGAGGAGTCGATGTTTGGGCTGCTTGTACGACTTACCCTGGCACCAGATGTTCTTGTACCCATTAAATGAGAGAATTCCACTGTGCCAGCGCAACTGAAATCATGCTTAAAACACCTTTGCCGCCACATGAAAAACTAGCAGAGGTAAGAAACAAAAAGAAGGACAATGTGTGTGTGTGGCAGGATTTGTTGTGTTACTTTGATGTTTGTACTCATCATAGATTAAGAAAAATTGATATGTTGGATTATGTTGATTCCCCACGGAGCCTTTAAGAAATGAGTGTGTGTGCACGTGCTCGCAGGTTTGCGCATCAGTTTGCAAAGCGCATTTTTAAAAAGCAAAAGATCACAAGCGCGTGTGCATTCGCTGCATTGCATGGATGTGCAAGTGTTTATTTTAATGCACCGTGCATCTACGAGGGTGAGCTTGATTGACAACAGAGGAGCGGGTGCCTGGCCGTGCCTGTGGTCAAGGCAGGCTGTGGGAGGTGGAGGGTGTTAAGTCATCAGTATGAGGCATATGTCAGAGATCAGTGCTGTACTGTGGAGATCATTTAGATGAGAAGGGAGGAAGGGCACCAGGGGTTGACGGAGTCAGAGATTACTGGCGGCTTGGTGCCTTGACCACAGGCCATTCTGGCTGTTTGTTACACACAAACACGCACACATATCTCTCCTACTGTATCTTCCTTGCAAGTGCTGACTGTGGAGATCCAGCTCTCCAGAGAGTGTATGCAAAGCCCCGTGTTAATAAGATTGCCTTCCACTCTGAGTGGTAGTGTATCCTCTTTTGTCTCTGGAATAATGACAGGGGGAATAAGAGACTGGCCCTTCAACCTCATCAAGCTTTTAAGTGTCAGCAACTGAAGGAAAACAGAGTGTGTGTGTATGTGTGTGTGTGTGTGTGTGTGTGGGAGGGCTTTAACTGTTGTCTAAGTAGATGTGCTATGATAGTGCTGCACAAGACTTCCATGACCACCGTCCCAAATAGTCATGTCAAGACATAAAACATTCAGCCGGATGCCTCAGAAGTAGCTCGTAACCTCTTCCACAGCAGCTGGCTGAATTGTCAGTGGTGTTTTTTGTTACCTCGCAGATGTTTATTGTCTGCTTGGAATGATAATGTGAAAAATCACTGTGGAAATCCTCCATTTTAACACACTGAACCAGACCTAGTGAATTAGTCCCACTTCATGGACTACAGCAGTGAAAGATGCATTTAAATGGGTGTTTTTCTAGCATCATTCGGTCGTTCGGTAAAACAATAAGCTGTAAATGCAACGCTTAGATACAATCAGCTGTACTAAATTGAAATTGTAAGTTCAATTCAATTCAGTTTTATTTGCAAAGAGCAAATTCCCTGAATGAGCTTTGTATTGTAAAATAAAGACTCTACAATATTAGAGAGGAAATCCCAACAAGTACACGACCACTTATGAGCAAGCACTTAGTGACAGTGGGAAGGAAAAACTTCCTTTTAACAGGAAGAAACCTCCAGCAGATCGAGGCTCAGGCAGCGTCAGCCATCTGCCGTGACCAGTTGGTAAAAACAGGGATACCTATGAAACTCTAGTTGTCTGGACCAGCGGTCCCCAACCTTTTTTGCGCTACGGACCCGTTTATGTCCGATAATATTTTGGACTGGCCTATAAGGTGTTGTGGATAAATACAACAAAATAAAAACAGTACCGGTACCCCCCCCCCCAAAAAAAAAGATTTGTTCATAATACACGGGAAAAGACACAGGGAAACCGAGTTAATGATAAAAACTATTTAAAAAAAACAATAAAAACCCTGAAAACCATACATTTCACACCCGAGCCTCAACTCTCGTGGCCCGGTACCAAATGGCTCATGGACTGGTACCAGTCCGTGGCCCAGGGGTTGGAGACCGCTGGTATAGTTGGTCTCCAATGACTCTCCGTAGTCTCTTTTTACCTGCTGAAAGTTTCCCTGTGAATACATCAGCCAGATAAATAGCTTGTAAGTCTGCTGTTTGGGCCTACGCATAAGAACGAAGCAAAGGGCTGAAAAGCCCTAAAATATTTCACACAGATGAAGGAAGATGCGATTGCGTGATTACAAAAATCAATTTGATCCCCCATGAATATGAAGAGTATAGGTGAGTGCAGCTTCAGTGTTCAACTAGCAAAGAGATTAGGGTATGCTTTTTTTAAAGTGAGGTAGCTACTGGTGCTCAAACACTTGATGGGAAATTTACAGATTCTGGCCGATTTTCTTTTCTGTGAATCAGCTTTAACATAACTGTTCTTCGTCCTTACAATATTACTGTATGCGTTGGACTCAGTGTTGGTCAAGTTACTTGAAAAAACTAATCAGTAACTAATTACTGTAATCCCGTTACTTTACTGATTACTTATTTTCAAAAGTAATTAATTACCTAGTTACTTGGTTACTTTTTAAAAACACGATTTACAAACTGAATAGGTAATAAAGAAATAGATCTTTCAGCCCAATTCTACTTTTTCTGCATAACCCATCATACAAAATGTAATCAAATGGAAAAATCTCTTTTTAAAACTTTAAATCCGTTAAATTTATGCATCAAGCAAAAATTTAATTATATGCAACATTGTCTGACTGGAAGAAATTTGTTTAAACCTATTTTCTGCACATTCCAGCACATAAAATAAAATATTTTTTGTGTTTACACTCACTCTTTCAAATAGATGCAAGTAAAACACAGCAGAAAATAAATAAAGTCAAAGACTAGCGGTCCTGTTGCTCTATTTTCACCTGTAAAGCAGGAGTGGGTAGGCGGAGGTTTACCCTGGTGCAGGTGTGCCGTGGTCAGTTGAAGAATCCGCGAGTTTCTCTGTGAGTTTCCCATTACGTCGTAGCTACTCGGTGCTTGCTTGGAAGTTTAGGGGTTTTTTCGCTGTAAAAAGAAGTTTTCTTCCCACGCACGATGGACACTAATGTTTTTGTCACTTTTTATGGAATCAAACTCAAAGTAAGGTCAGTACTTCCACGCTTTAAACGCTGCACGCTCATACTCTCTCCCGCACTTGATATATGATCCATCGTTGATCTGCACACAGCTGTTGTCACAAACGTCGCTCTCGCTTACGTCACTGTCATGAGACATTCTCGCAAAAAAAATCACGGTTTTAGTAACGCAGTAACGCAGCGTTCCTATGGGAAAGTAACGGTAATCTAATTACTATTTTTGCAATAGTAATCCCTTACTTTACTCGTTACTTGAAAAAAGTAATCAGATTACGCGTCACTGCCCATCTCTGGTTGTACTTAACACAACACTCAAATACTTAATAAAGTGGGCTTTAATCCCTGGATCTCATTAACAGAGTCTGGCTGGGACGAAGAGCTGAGTACACCTCAGTTCCCTCAACAACTCTACAATAAAGCAGTGCATGCATGCTCAGCAAAAGTCCTGTCTGGGTAAATAACAGTGTCCAGATTCCTAACAGTAACAGCTTGTTTGTTATATCTGTGCCTATCCCCTATTGCATGGTAATCTACAACAGCATCATGTTCACTTAGAGGCGATTCCTATCTGCGCTGCTCTCCGTGTCCCAAGCTTGTTTGTTTCGTTGAAAGAAAGAGCGAGTATGTGGAGTAGGTAGCGATAAGAATAGCTGTTTTATTGTGTGCCACTGCCTTGGCCTCTAATACCGAATGTGTTATCTGAGGGTGCAGCATGCCACACTAAGCTATGTGCATGTGACGCATGGCTGAGCAGCATTCCTCCTCCTGAGTGCATCGCAGGGCAGAGATAGTAGGAAGGCAAAGGCAGCCTGACTGCCAACAGAGAGGGAAAGAGGAGCGAGAGAGGGAAGAGAGATGAAGGGAGGGCGCAATACCGGGAACATGTAGTTAAGTGGAATGAAGTACCCTTTGTTGCAGATAAGATCATTCTGCTTCCCTGGCCGGCGTCACTAAAGCAATTTGAGCACGACGAATGTAGCTGATTATGTTGTTGGCAGACCACAAAATCCCTCACTGACATGCAGATAAACGTTGCTCCAAGTAATAAAAGACCAAAGGTTTCCCCTCTTTCATGCAGCCATGATTTTACTTTTATCTTATATTTAAAACACTGGATTATGTGACTTCACTCTGTAAGTTGAAACAATGACTAAATGCAGGGATGCTTGTATCATGGAAAATTAAGACGGCTCCTTAACATCTTTGTGCAAACGACTTCCTGAAAGGATCGTAGGCCCCCGGTCCTGGAGTGTTCTGTGAAATACACAAGTAACTGTAATTACTTTTCAATTTATAATATATTGTCAGTTTGTAGCTTTCTAGTATGAATTCAAAGAATTCTAAATGCTGTAACCTTTGATTGCTAACAAACAGGAGACTGCAACCAAAGAAACAAACAAAGTGTAAGCAATATGGGGTCTAAGCTTCAACACATCTCAGTATTTAATATCCAAGTACTCCAAACACAGGAAGAAGGGAACGCCATTCATTCAGAAGATATCCCCTCAGTTGGTGTTTGGTGCAGAGCGGTTTCTATCACATCCATCTAAAAATTACCCATGAGTGTTCAGCTGAAAGCCTAATCATATAATTCACACCATTAGCTTTCTTATAAGATCGTTCAGTGAGACTCTACGGCCCATGGACGGAGGCATTGTCTTCCTGAAAGAGAGCACTCCATCGGAATGGAAATGTTCACAGTATATAGATTATAAATTAGAACAACTTTGTATTGATCCGCAATACAAAAGGCATGTCTGTGAGTATCGTAATGTATGGATGTTACTACAGGTTGAACCCTAATGTATCTGTAATAATTTATAGACTACATCTCTTCTGCTGAAACAATCTGATAGAAATAGTTGCTCTTTTATTCTATATTCTGCTCTATGCATACTGTTACAATGGTCCATACTTATATGCAATAAATAAATATGGTCAATGTTTCAAATAATGAGAATACCTGCGAGCCAAAACTGTGCAATGCATTAAATTGTTGGCCATATTTCCTAAATGCAGCTGTTATTTTAGGCACTTTCCTTACTGAACCACTAACCAGTTGATCACTATTGACTAAATATCCTGCCATCTGTGCCTCTACCCTCTATCGAAGTCATTTAGGACTTTTACTCCTGCAGTCTTATGCAAAATTAGAATCGTCCGCGCCTGCTAGACTCATTGTTTTGCTTTGCATCTGCTTTCTCTTTTAATCTGTCTCCAGTCCGTGTTATCCGTGCCCCATTAAATAAATTCAGTGTGTGTTTGATTTCTTTATCTGTTACATAATCTTGTGATGTTATATTTTATTTACAGGAGTTATCTAAATCCCGTTTAATAACTAATCCCTTTAAAATCAGATGAATTTCCATTAAAAGCATGTAAAAATATGATCATCATTGAAACAAATTGAAAAAGCACCTAATAACATAAAAATGTTCTAATGCAGCTAATGTAAAATACGAAGTCTTAAATTAGTAATTACGGCATGTAGAAAAACACAAGAAATGTAAATAAGACTCACTGAGTGCACACCGTGTAGCCGCGGCAACGTGGATTTGAAACAGGAAGTGATGGCTTTAGCTGGTTTGGTCTGTGGGTTGTAGTGGCATGGAGCAGGGCCATCTTTCTGAAGGAAATAGCAGGAAAATATTGATGTATCTAGCTCTGTGATTAACCTCCAGGGTGCTTACCCACCAAGCTTAGAGCAAAATTGTCGAAGACTAAATAGAAGATGAAGATGTAGCACCAAGATGGCCAAAATGCTCCAGAACAAGAAGCTTCACCAACTAAAGGTTGATATCAGCCATTTCTACCTTTTATATACAGTTCACAGGTTCATGGTGCACTACTATTGCACACCATGTCCTCTATCATTTTTAATTCCTTGGCTCTTTGATGTTTGCTCATGAAAACCTGTTGTTGTCCCAGTCTGATACTCAGTCATCTGAAGGATGTGCTAACCATGTACACCACTTCTATTTCGAGGTCTTACATTTAAGACATACAATATATCAATTCAGTCCTGACTTTTTAACCTTTGCCAGCAGATGCGTGGTACACAGATTAGCGTGTTGCATCACAGCAGCACGGTCACTGGTTCAAGCCCTGACTGGAGCCTCTCTGCGTGGCGTTTGGATGTCCTACCTGTACTTGTGTGGGTTTCCTCTTCTTCCCACATTCTAAAGACATGTTAGGTTAACTGGTGAGTGCATATGAGATAAAGTGCATGGAATAAAGCACAGTATGAACTTATGGCATTAGTCACACGTGGCTTGTAGTCTAAAGAGCTTTGAGTGGTCGCTACAACAAGACAAGCACTTATATAAATATCAGCGCATTTCATCACAGGTACATTCAAGGCTAGTTTCTGTCAGAACTCGGTCAGTCCTTCTTCCTCTCTGTGCCTTTCACTTCTCCTTTCCCGTTACCCACTAACACACATACTGGTCATCACCAGCGGCGTGCCATGCAGAAATAGCATCACCCCTCCTCCGCTCTCCTCCCCAGACATAAGACTGTCGTCCTGTCCCTGAACACAGGACGGGCCTTTTATTTTCCATCCCTCCTTGATTCTGACAGAAGAAGACAGGATAGTGCTTTTTTCCCCTCTACCCTTCTCCTTGCAGCAGTGGCTACTACCATTACATGCCATTTGATTCCAGTTACCAGCTCACTTGATCCTCGGTACCCTGCCTGCCAGCACCTCGGCACGCCTGCCTCATGCTAACAGAGGTGCTAATGCAGGTGTATTTCATGGGAGTCATCAGGCAGCTGTGAAACTCTTGTGCATGTGTGTTTGGGCCAAAGCACTTGGCATACTTTCCTGCTGCGGTACAGTGTGTAAGAAAGGTTCTCCTGGGCGACGTAGGTACCTGGCATATTCTGCAAATGTCTGTGAAACTTTTAAACTTTGACGTCTTTTTCCACCGGTGCCTTGATATTCATTAAAGTTTTAAACCTTTCTAAGATTAGGTGAAATCAAAAAAAGAAAGAAATATCTCTAAAAGATTTTCTTAAGGAAAGTTTTATAGAACTTTGCAGTTTTCAGTTGTGTAGTTGAAGGTATCACTACTTTATGGGAAAAGTGCAAATGGAAAATAATAATAACTCCACCCACTGGGTAGATCTCAAATATGTTCAGCCGATTAGAAAAGACATGAGATTTCTTCCTCTGGGGGTCCTAAATGAATGCCACTGCCAGCTGTACAGTAGGCCACATTAACAGATAACAATAGAGAACATCCACATCAGAATATGTGCAATTTTTAAATGAATTCAGGTGAGTTTAAATCTCAAGGCTTAAATCTCAGGTAGTGCAGTTAAATCAAAAGAACAACATATAAATCTGAGACGCAAAATTTCACCAGGAAGGAGAAATTAAGTCAAATCAAGCTAAATAACTAAATTAAATAAATATACTCCATGTAAGAAAGTCAGATTCGTGTTTTTCTGAGTTACAAGTGGAAAGAAATTTCAAATTCCCGCGCTGGGCCACACCGACTTCTTCATCACATACCATTAAGACTCCTCAGCTTTGATATTCTAATGTTTCCCACATGCAGCTGCTTAACCTTTGACAAAAAAATCTTGTCTCTGAGTTGCTTTGACACCAGCGATGGCAGAAAACTGCTCCCAGCTCTGTAGTAATAACACCCTTGGGATTTCTTAGCGCCTTTCCTTCTCTGTCAACACTCAGCAGCTGCCAGCACAGCTCAAATATCCATCGGCTACCAGCACCGACGCTGCAATTTGAACCAAAGCTGACTGGTCAACCAGAGCAGTGCCATAACAGGCCTTCAAATGGGGGAAAACGATACAGTCAGAGCGCCCTGGGATCGGTTTTCTTCAACCCTTGCGGTTGTCATAACTGCCTTGTGCACATTAGGTCATAGCTTGTAATCAAAACCTATTGAAAGTGTATTGTAAGGAAACTTTTTGTGGACAATGGAAAGACTGAATGGTGTTAATAATTGGTCCTGGTGATCAGATCCTACTTACAGGCAGAAAGCTGATCCGCTGCACAGTCGAGCGAAACATCACATGCCTGCGAGAACAGGAGATAAGAGAAGGAAGGGGGCAAAAGAGCAAATAACAATAAGGAGAAAAAGTGAGAGAAGAAATGGATAAGGAAGTTTGTGATCGACGGCAGAGGAAAGGAGAGAGCAGCCTGGTGATTGCTCCTCCATCTTTGAGCTGCATGGAGGTGAGAGAGGGAACCAGAAAGCCGGATGAGGAGGAAGGATTTCGCGATCAAGGGATGATTCATGGCTTGTCTGCGCCGCTGTGATCTGAAAGTTAAAGAGTGGCTGTTTGTCGAGCGCTTACTTGCAGGGGATCTTCTCCACTGGTCTCGCTGTCACATTGTAGTCACATGGCGAAGTGTTTATGTGCTGGCAGAAGGAGAATAAGAAGATAAAGATGTTTTTTTTAATATATACACCAAAGTATCACCCTGAGTTTGTTTTTGTTTTTTGAGGGGGGCACCTATTGTGCTTTAGGTAAAGTATGGATGATAGCTGGTTACATCCAAACAGACTTCCACAACGGAGCAGTGAATAAATATTGCTGAAGTAAATTACACCCCTAGGCTAGTGAAAGCAGAAGTCTATCATTCAAAAGTTTCTGCTCATAATGACTTCAGTCTCTATGGGGAGGTTCCCAGGTTTGACTCCAGGGCCTGAAATCTATACCTGCTAAACTTTACTGTTAGTATATGTGGCTGTAAAATAAAAGATTTTTCTCTTTTTTATTGTTTTAACAAATAACCATTTACTCTTCCACGCATCAATAACCTTGACTTGCTGTATTTATTTTTAGTTGCATAAGAGCCAGATTAGTTTGATCATATTTTCTTGTGCTGCGTGGCACGAAGTGAATTCAGCTATGTGAAGGAAAACGTTTCCACTGGACTATATGCAGTCCTATGGAAAGCTAAGTAAAGCCTTGCTGCTTCTATTGGATTTAATGGGGCTGGTAATGTGGTCTAATGTCTAATCAGATGCATTTGATTGATTGATCATTAGCAAACGCAAGCATTTCTAGTTTGCTCGTCTGGAGCATTCATGTGTGTGTTAACTGCAAATTCAGGGTCAGACCGTACAATGCACAGAGAAACTGCAAAAAACAAAGGGTTGTCAAGCTATTATGTCTTGTTTTAAGTAAAAAAAAAATATGCCAATGAAACAAGTGAAACTTCTCCAGTTTTTCTCTAGTTTCAAAATTCACTGTTTGAAACAAGTTCCTTCGACTCACTGAAATGTTGCCCTGTAGCTGATTGTGTCTTCTTTTAAGTGTAATGAGATAATTTTGACTAGAAAATAAG
Source organism: Haplochromis burtoni (assembly GCF_018398535.1). Taxonomy (NCBI): domain Eukaryota; kingdom Metazoa; phylum Chordata; class Actinopteri; order Cichliformes; family Cichlidae; genus Haplochromis; species Haplochromis burtoni. The sequence continues at coordinate 678,027 of NW_024582576.1, forward strand.
ACAAATATATTTGGTAAGATTTTGAGTTTTTGTAGTGTAGTGGACAGCGCTGTGTTTGGCAAATCCACACAGAACATATCAGCACAAACACCTGATACCAAGTGTCAAGGACAATGGTGGAGGGCTGGTTATTTGGGCTTGTTTTGCAGCCACGGGACCTGGGAACCTTGTACTCATTGAATCAGCCATGAACTCCTCTGTAGAGTGTTCTGCAGTCAAATGTGAGGCCATCTGTCCAACAGCTCAACATTGGCCCAAACTGAGTCATGCAACAGGACAATGATCCTAAACACAGCAGCAAATCCGCATCAGGATGCGTTAAAATGTCTCAGAGTCTAAACTGAAATGCTGTGGCAGGACCTTTAGAAAGCTGTGTATAAACTAATGCCTGTAAGAAACTGATAGTCGTAAAGAAGCTCCCCACCTTGATTTGTTGACATCATACTGGGTTATTTAAGCTATCTCAGTGATTAAATGTTAAGTATAACTTCTTTACGCTAAAAGAAATGGGAACAATTTAGAGGTGCACCTTGTTTTACCGGTTAGTAGGTAGTTACTGGAGCCACCTAATATTGAACTGGGCTGTACCTGACCCACGATGTAAACCTTTGTTGTGTTAACTCAAGTAAAGAAGCTTCATACTCAGCAGCAACTGGTTGATTACATATGGCTTCTGTCTCAAGTGAAAGCAAAACTAGAAAGCAAAAACTATGCAAACTTTCAAAAAGGATCAGTAAATGAGTCTCAGTGCTACCTTGTCTCTAATTCCAAGGGTGAAAATGTCGGGTCGGGGGCAGTTCTTGAAAGAGTAGGAAGCCTGGTGCATCAGGACTTCCTGGGTGGAGTCTGTATATTCATACGCTCCAGGCAGCAGCAGATCCCCCTTACGCACACCCAGGGTCTGAGTTTTTCTGCCCACACCTTTGAAGCCATAAGTTTTTTTCACAGGGTTCAGATCAGCCTCCTCAACGAAGTCTCGGACGTGGTAGGTTCCCGGGATGGGTGTGTCCTGGAAGAGTGGGAGCATGGGGAATCTGTGACCCACATTTCTTAATTTCATAACTATTTTACAACAGTTCAAAGTCTGACATTTTGGAACAATGCAAGAGCAATGCTGCAGTAAGTTCATGGATGGGTGACCTCATGAGAGACAGCTGTTGAATTCCACTGAAGATGCCAATTTCACTCAATTTCCAGCAACCAGAATGATCGAAATCATTGATTAGTTGAAGGTTAATATTAATGTCATTATTTTCTGATGCCTGTCGTTGTGATGTGTCATTTTACTCATGCATGTAAGTGGCATGTGGGTTTTGGGCTGTGCTGAAGCACACACTTGGTTTCAGAGAGTCCGTGAAACCAAACAGCAGTGCGACACCTACTCTCAGTGCTCCCAGCCACCAGCTCCCCCGGCCACACAGCTCCACCGTGTCATCACCCTGCAGATAGGGACGAGGCACAGGTCACACCAGACTGCTTCTGCTATGATGACATCGCTATGCCAACGATGTGTTGATTCGTCTCCCACCTTGTCCTCATGAAACCACACACAGAGTTACGAGGGTTTTAAAGATAAAACCTCACCTTATCTGTCCTGTGACCACTCCGGGACATGTCACCGGCTTCAGAGGCGACTTTGTTTCATCGTCCTGCGCCGCGCTCGCTGTCGTTCACTATCTGCTTAGTGGGAGATCCAGTGACACCTGACCACCATTAAAACAGGGATCGTTACTATAGCAGCAACTCCACTATCGATCAATTTTTCAACAAGCTGGCCTCGCAAGGGGAGCTAAATTTAGATTGGCTAGTTTGGCTGAGAGTAAGACACATCGGTGAGCCAGCACCGAGATGCTGTAGGTGCTGCAGGTGGTTATGTGGTTGTCACTGTCTGCATCCCATCCATCCATCCATCCATCCATCATCTTTCATTGTCCAGTTTCCATAATCATAGGGATGGCAGTATTCAACATGTGATATATGGAGGAATACTGTGAATTTAATAAGAATACACAGAAAACAAAGCAAGACTGCATCTCTTCTTCATCACTGTCTGTAGGAAAACTCTGTGTGTGTGTGTGTGTGTGTGTGTGTGTGTGTGTGTGTGTGTGTGTGTGTGTGTGTGTGTGTGTGTGCGCTTACACCTGAGATCGTACTCCAGGATGAACTCTTCTTCCCTCTTTATTTCAGTACAGCAAAATTCAAGACCGCCAGCTGAAGCGAAAATCTCACTCTGGGAACAGAAAGCGCTACACTCGGCCCGGTTGCCAGGCTACATGCAGCACATGGCTGGAAGGAGCCAAGAATTCATGCTTCCGCTGCTTGTCAAGGAACTCTCATGTGACACCACAGCGCACTAGGAGACATACACACATCTTCACCCTGACTCCCTCATGTACAGTCATCTCCAGTTCGGACAAGGCATGAATGCAGGAGACAGCTTCAGCCTAGTGTCGCATGTGCAGCGTAATTAACAACTTTTTTTATAAGCAGGCTGCGATGACACTTCATCTGTGAGGGTAATTTTTTTTCTTTTTTTTTTAAAAAAGTCTTGTGATAATTGGTTTTAACACGATCAGAGTTTCTTGTGTGATCGATTCACACCTGAAATCGCCGTGGTGTTCCTTTTCGTTCTGTGCCTTGGAACTGCAGCTGGTGCCGCGTGAAAGCAAGAACCCACTCATTTGTGTCACTGCACATGACACGAGACGAAGCAGAGTCAGATCGGGGGGTAGTGCAGTTACCTTTTCTGTGTGCTAGCTGTTACCTTGGTGCATTTTGTAATGCTCTAAATGTTTAAATGTGCTTCCACAAGGGAGCTCTGAGTATGCATGATTGGCCAAGCCACAAACAACTGCAGCCTGCACTGCTCCCGGGGGGGTGGAGGTCAGACCCCTCACATAACTTCACACATAAGACAAGTTTCATCCGGTTCAGCATTATGATAAGAGCTACAACACTTAGAAAAAAATAATTATGGAAACACCACACTTGGTGGATGTTCATTCAACTTTTACAGCAAATGAACAAATCACCAGTACAGTGCTGTGCAAAAGTCTCGAGTCTTAATATTTTGCTGAGAAAATGAGAAATAGGTGCAAATTTAAATAGAAATTCAATGTATGAGGCAAAAAAAAAAAGACTTTGTACAATTCTAATTAGCTTGAAATTCAATATGACCACCTTTGTTGTTTAACTGTAGACACTCAGTGCTGTACCTTCCTCCTGACATCTTCCACACATGTTGATGATTTGAACCAGAGATTCTACATTTGGATTCATCACTCCATGAGACCTGTTGCTTCTGATTTTCAGTCTAGTTATTGTGTAATTTGGTGATGCAGCCTTTTCCCCGTTACCTTTCCTTGAGAATGATCTTCCCACAGCCACCCACTCCACTGAGGGTATTTCTGGCCTCAGTGAAACATAGATGGATCAACCAAAGCACCAGACACAGGTCTCAGGTCTGTGTCAAGTCTTTGCCGAGTTTCTATTTCCTAAGGAAGTGACTTTCAGATCCTCTCCACATGCTATTGATTTTGAAAGCTGCCACTTCTTCCGTCCCCGACTTGTCTAGGTTTCTCAAGGACACACTTCACACTGTCAACAAGTTTTCAGCTTGTTGGTGCAAAATAGCTACTTTATGCCTGTCAAACATATCTTTGACATTTTTCATAGATTAAAAGTACAAGTCTTGATCATTGGAAGTAAAATACAAATACATAAGGAGCGGTTCCAGACATTTGCTCAGTACCATATGACACAAAAATACTTGTACTAAACATTCAGGCTTTTCAGGTACATGCATCCAGCAAACTCAGTATTTTGATTCGTCATAGATATGGTTGGAATAAAATCAAGAACAAGATCATCCCTTGTAATGAAAAAAAAGCTTCAGACTACATCATACCAAAGCTTCAGTCTGTGGAATGAGAATGGGTCCCAAATTAAATTGTACGTTTGGGTTTTTTAGCTTAGTTTTCTGACCTGACACTTTCCCATCTACCTGTATGTGTTACTTTTATAACCTTCATTATAAAAGATTGGGACCCGATCCAAATTTTAAACAGCTGAGAACACCCAGCGTCTTCTGTCAGTCTTTGGATTCCCTACTTGAATAAGTCACCTGATCATCCTATCATTTAACCTGTCAGCGCTCCTGTTTGGAACATGTTTCCTTTCAGTCACCCAGTTGCAGCAGCTCATTAAGGTATGCACACTGTTTTAAAATGTATTTGCATATTTAGATTTGTGCAGATATTTGTATTAGAAATGCAAATTACAAGGTGATTCCTTGTTCCCTACCACCACTGGATTCAACAACAATTTGTTTTCAGCTATTAAACTTAGCTGTGTGCAACATCACATTTACTGCAACGCTGCAAAAGCCAGATGCACATCTCCAAAGTGCAGTGATTGCATCCCCCCAAAATGGGCTGCAAAAAACAGCAAACAAATTTCACACAGGAGGCAGCACAGAGGTCCACAATAGAGCTTTATTTTGTCATTCATCAAAATAACAAACTTAGTATCTCTGCAAGCTACTGTAACAAACTCATCAGAAATAAAACAGAAAATAAGAGTCCCACACAGGTACACCTATTTACACCATGGTTTCTGATACATGTTCAGTCACCCACATCTTATGATTGGGGGCAAATGCCACGCAAGACATGAGGCAGTCAGGTCCTACATGGTGCTGTGCTGGCTCTAACACACACTGCCTATGCAGTCAGATGGGCGAGCTGGACAGTACAAGGCTAATCTAATTTCGAGTACCATTGTGTGTACTTCAAAAATAGAAGCCTTTGATCCCACTCAGTGCTTTTATTTTAATGACAATGCACATCTGACGTGAGCTTTTCTGAACATTAAGAGGCATTGGCTGATGCTCCTCAGTGCTGTGGGGAGGGGGGTTAACAGGGGGACTTAATTGGTAAACATCTCATGTATTCCAAGCAACAAGAAGAGAAAAAGAAAAAACCAAACCTATCAAAACTGGAGCATCCTGTCTTCAATACAAAATGGGAATTATTACAGGGTATACAAACTCAACAATCCATAACCGAAAACAAGACAATTTCCAAATATGGGTAGATTGTAAATTTTATTGGAAAAAAAAAAAATAAAACTGAAATGGATTTACCTGTGGTCAAAAAAAAACAAAAAAAAAAACAAGTAGACGGTTAAAAAAAAAAAAACAAGAAGTAGTGAGTAAAACATTAAAAAGCATGGTAAAATTTGTCATTTTTCTGGTATATAGAACAGCAGATACAAAAAGAGTTTGTACGAGTACCTAGGAGATACACCCGTGTCATTTTTTTGCAGTAGTGCAATGCTGAGATTTCCATATATACTTTGTCCGTAGTCCATGCAGAGTTTCAACTTCTCTACATCGTTTCCATGCCAACAGTGTTGCCAAGTGACAACCAGCTGACAGGTTTCCAATGTCACCATGCGTGGAGGGGGCCCCGAGCACATAACAGGAAAATTCCAAGTTCTCCAGCTTCCAGGGGCCTCCACGGCATCTGGTTGTATGACCGTTCTGTCACTCCAAAACACCATGACAGCAAAAGAAAGGGACATGGGGACAAGAGCCTATGCAGTTTACATGCAGTTCCTTTGGACAGCAGAAGGGGCAGGGATGAATAGGGGCTATTAAGATTTTACAGATAAATTACACAAAGAAAAAAGGCAAATTATTTATATACGAAATCTGTACAAGGCCTTCACTTCGCCGTCATCATTTGTACGAACTCTGCAGGGTTGAAGAGGGAAAAAAATTATAAAATTTTACATTTAAAATGTCAGCACAAAATTTTTACAAAAACCCCAAAAAAAAAAAAACCCACACACACACACACACACACACACTAATAGAAAACTATATACCAACCTTCATAGTTGACCTGTCCATCCCCATCAATGTCTGCTTCTCTGATCATTTCATCCACCTCTTCATCAGTCAACTTCTCACCAAGGTTTGTCATCACATGGCGCAGCTCAGCAGCACTGATGTAGCCATTCCCATCCTGAGAAATCAGGTCAGTCAGTCCCTTCTTACAAACTACAGTGCATATGTACACTAGAGCGGCTGGATGCATTTACCTTGTCAAAGACACGGAATGCTTCTCTGATCTCCTCCTCGCTGTCTGTGTCCTTCATCTTCCTGGCCATCATGGTCAGAAATTCTGGGAAGTCTATCGTTCCATTTCCTGAAGAAAAAAGTTTAAGAAGCAGCACATTTGAGCTACTGACATCCAGCAGTGACTGTAAACAGCTGGAAGCCTTTGAGGTTTGATCGAGTTCTCACCATCAGCATCCACTTCATTGATCATGTCCTGCAGTTCTGCCTCTGTGGGATTCTGGCCCAGAGAGCGCATGACTGTGCCCAGCTCTTTGGTAGTGATGGTGCCATCTCCATCCTTGTCAAAGAGTGAGAAGGCCTCCTTGAATTCTAGTTGCAACAAAGAGAGTTGGCTTTTTAGTGAGGGGAAAAAACAAAACATAAACCACACCTGTAAAGCAATTGGCAACAACTGGCAAGACACCACAACATCACGTCACAAAGCCCACTTTTAAGACCAAGCTCATAATTGTATCGTTAAATGTCCATATAAATCAACTCCGAGATACTAATGAGACCCTCTTGAGTTCCAACTACAAGTTTCTGGCTAAACAAGAGCACCGACCGCGAGGCGGAGCAGCAGAGGGCAAAGTTGTGCTACATCAACGACAAATGACAGCCCCGTGCAGCTTTGGTGGAGCCCTGAGGGATGACGAACAATGACACACTCATCAAGCGTGATGAGGCCAACGGGAAATGTGTAGTGGCGTGCAGCAGCTTGTTAGTGTCAGGAAAACTATGAACCTGCCCTGCCATTTCCAGGGTCAAACACATAGGGCAACACCCTTTTTTTGTTCTGACAGAGAGGGCCTGCTGTGCACAGCGGGAATATCAACAGGGACCGATTTCCATGGGGCAAGCCGCAGGTCATGCGGGAAGGTATAAGGAAGCCACTAAATCGTATGAATCATCTTTATAGACTTTACAGGCCTGCATTATTTACATAACACCTTATTGTAGCATACCAGCGCACCAAGCCCAGTATACTACCACAAATGTTCTTGTAGCACTCCCATTTCATGAGCAAGTACCTCACGTCATATGCAAGCATATAAAGGTGAGCACCAACAGCTCGCCAGAACGCACAGCTCTTTCAGATTACATCATTTATTACATGGCAACCATGAAAATGCAAAGTTTTCCATGAGGGAGTCCTTAAGCGCTCCAGTGCCAGTAAGCAACAGCGGTTTCTTTCATTCCAGTTTTATGACCAGCAGGCTGCTCTGTGGAACGCCTTAAAAGGCAAAAGTATAAATCCACTGCAATGGGATGCAAAGATCCATAAGGCAGGCCACTTGCAGTTATGAGGAAAAGTAGAAGATCAATGCAGCCATGTCTTACCAGCAATCTGCTCTTCTGTAAGTTGATCAGCCTGCAATATACACGAACAAAAAACAAAACAAAACAGCTTTTAGTATGCCAGTCAAGAAAAATAAAAAAAATATATACATACACACGCCTCGCGTTACACTTTCCTGCTTAAACCCCCTCCCCATGCTGGTTTACGTGGATTCTCTCAAATTTACAGCTGCGTTTTCGCACAGCTGCTACAGCTGACGAAAATGATGTTGTTACAACAGCAATATTTAGTACTACCAGTAAATTTGCACAAAGGCATTTTCTTGACTGTAAGCCAACACTTTGTCCTACAGAAGAAGGAAAAAAAGGAGAAAGATCGCCACGCCATTGGCAATTGCGCGAAATATTGGAGCGATCTTCGAACACACCAAATTTGCGGTATAAAATTAATGTTGTACAATTTGGCGGTAAACGGTAGCTAGGCAGAGCCGCACTTAGCTAGCTACCATTACATGCCGGTTCATCAACTCAAGACAACGCCACACGTTCAGCACAATGAGTGACTAATACAGCAAGTAATACCGCGTTTAGCAAATAGTCACAATACAGCTTACTCGGTTAAAGGATACTACTAGGCGGGACACTAGCTAGGACGCAGCTGAACTGCCATAAAAAGCAACGTTAATGGGACACTCGACGCACATGCACCATTTTAAGTGTAAATGCGTAAACTGTGCTCAACAGACGTTATACCTTCATTCAGACTAAACAGAAGCTTCCTTGGACGAGTTAGTTTTGCCCATCTACTGTAAAGAAGACGTTTACTCGGCTAGCAATGCGGTAGTTACAGCGGGCATTTTTGAGTTACGTTTTATTTCCGTTCATTCCGACCGGAAAAAAAACCCCAACGGGTTAGAGGTTTACGAACGGATCCAACCCGCCGCAAATGAAAGCCAGTCTTATTTCCCTTACCATTTCGATGTAGATGTGGTGGCTGGTTCACGACAAATTCGTAATAAACCTAAGCCGAATAAGCTTCCAAAACTCAACACTCTCTATGAACACACTGACACAGAGGCAACTGGACTCGCCTTTAACGGCTATTCGAAACTCCTCCTCTTTTTTAATATCAATCCGCCAACTCGCCTCTTCTACAGGTCCCTAATTATTATTATTTTAAAAATCGTAATCGATATCTATACAGTAAGAACAAGAAACAAGTTAAACATTCATCTATGAATGCTGTGAAGGTTTCGACTCTGATATTTATAATCACACCGCGTATCCCCTGCGGTCTACATAACGGCGGATTAATACTTTCTGCTACTACGTGATGGGGCACAAGCTGTAGCCGAAAGAAATCGCGCTTTCTGATTGGTGTGTTTGTACCTGCAATGCGTCACTCCCATGGTCTGCGCTGCCGCTGCATCTTATCCATAGACATCTCAGTCAGTGCCACAGGCACAGCAGACAAGCTTGTTGCATAGTGTGTATACATATGGGCAACGTCTTCAGAGAAGCACAATAACACAATTCTGATAAGTAATTAGCTACCAGTAAGAAAAATGATTACTTGTAAATGAGCTAGCACTGACCCAGTTTGTGCTTCTATTTATTCTATTACTGCAGTTTTCTCATTTCTGATTGCATTACTTATATTTTATTAGTGTGCTGATAGCCATGCTGTTTTAAATGGCTGTTACAAGGTTACCCCAGACTGATCCTGCGTTCCTCCTTTCTGCTGTGCAAGTGTTCATCACTTTGAATTTTATGCATAATTAGATGCAGCGTCAGGGATGGAGTGTTTGGGTCTAATAGTTAGGTGTTACAGCTCGTGCATGCGTGCGAGTGTGTGCACTGTGCACATTTAGATGTGTAATATGTAAGTGGGTCTGTTGCTGTCAGATGATGCTCGGGTCTCATTGTGCTGCTGCTGGTGTGGATTGGAGTATCTGATAGCCTGATTGCTTATGCCTGACTGCTCTCCTGTCTCCCAGTGACCACCTGTCTCTGCCCTGGCCCCGTGGGAGACGGCGGGGAAGAAGGTGGAGGAGGGTGGACAGAGATGTGTGAGGAGAAAGATTTGAAGAACAACTCTGGAATGTACTAGAATCTCCAATGTGCCTAAACAGCCTCAACCCCCTGCCTTTCTCCCAGTTCTTCTTATTATTAGAGACGAATGTCACACTATAAGCATAAGCAGAATTTGTCACATTTATATGGAAGAAATGATGACCCAGAGTGCTTTCCGATTCCATCTGGGCTGTTTACAGAAGTGCTGTTGATCGTGCCCTGTGAGCCGCTGAGCAGCCTCAGAATGAGCCGGCCAAGCCCACTCTACAATTGCAAAACAAAAAGTAACTAATCTGAATCGTACTGGATTCTTTTCATTGAACTCTGTTTTGTTATTTTCCCGTATTGAGGTTTTTGTCACTGTGCAGATTAGGCAATGCCAGAGGTGACGGCACAGAAGCCTGAATCGGTCACAAGAACCAGTTAAGCTGATCCATGTGCGATGACTGTACACGGAGGTGTACAAATTCACTTTGCGTCTCCTTAAAAACACTTGGCAAACAGGACAATGTGGACTTTTATGCACTTTTGTCAATGCCGCAGACATTTAACTGCTTTCAGCTCACACGTTATTAAGGAACGTCAACGGGGAATTGCTCTAATAAGACCTTTTTAGACACAATGGTACACTGTTGGGCCATAAATATTTCAAAAACATAATAGCTTTCCACTTTGGCCTCCTGCCCCGGTTTCTATAGCTACACTTTATCTAATGTGCAGTATCGGCTGTTTGATTGGTTGATAAAGTGACTTTCAATGCCCCCCAGGTCTCAGAGCGCCTCGTTCCGGGTCAAAGGTATGTACGGGCTGGATTTTAATAAGGATTGGGCATACTGGAACTAAAGAGGTGTTACTTAATGGTCTATAAAACTTGAAACCAGGCTCCATGATGTAAGCCAAGCAGGCTTTAAAATGAACACTAGGCTTAACATGGAACACTATACAGTATTTGTTGCAGGACTGTTTTGGCATTATGGATGTTGGGTATCGTGTTAACTCCGGGGTATTATTTTTTTTATTATTTATTTAGTTGCTCAGATTAATCACAATGCTCAAACCACTGCAGGGCACTAGCACATATTACGTCTCCCCTCTTCTTATCAGCTCTGTGAATATGTAACTACCTCACGTATTGCTTTCTTATCAAACGCTGCCCAGCCCAGAGCTTGTTTTCTTTTTATAATACTGCAGTTTTCATTACTGTACTGCAGGGGTCAAAGTTCGCTTTAGTTCAGTGGAAATCAGCTCAAGTCAGCCCTCCATCTTCATTAATACATTGCTTCCCCCAACACGTTAATGCTCCTTCCCACTGACAGCAGTTAGCTTCAGAGGTGGGTGGATCGATCCAGATATTGATGGTATGGATACCAATGCTGCTATTGGTACTGGAATGATACCAGTACAATAGGAGGGATACTTTGTTCTATCCTCTAGGTTCAGTATGCAGCCCACTGAATTGTGTTAAATAAACTACCTTATTGGAAATGCTATTTATAGCCTATAGCATGTTTAAACAACAGAAGCGGACCCAAAGCGCTTTAAGAGACAGCCATTTACATCCTATGTGCTAGCCCTGCGACAGACTGGTGATCTCTCCGAGCTGTACTCCGCGTCTCGCCCTATGGTAGCTGGCATAGGCTCTCAAACAAAACAGCTTTCAAGCAAGTTGTGCGAGGACTTTGAGGGTGACAAATATGAGACGATGTTTACCTGTGTAACCAAAAGACGCGGGCGCCATTTTTAATGGATGAGGATTTGTAATGCACCTGCTGTTTCAGTGCCAAGTGAGAGGATTGCCTTTCATGGCAGAGAATGGCTGTTAGCCGTGTGTCAAGCCAGTAGTGAAAAGAGTTTTTGCATCGTGTCAGCAACGTACACATCGGGTGCTGCACCTGTTTGCTTTGGAGAGCGTGTTAGAACATCTGAATGCAACTGTGTATGTTGACATGCAGGGATGGTCAAACAGCAGGGGGAAGAGCGCGTTTTGTGCATGTATGTATTTTATTTTATCTTCTTATGAGGAGAAAATTCAAGGGAAAAACAAGTATCTCAACAAGGTGTCTGAAATAGCTTCACTGTTCCTTAGCACTGATTCTCACAGTATGTGGCTCTCTGCTGGAGGGATGGAGCACCATTTTTCTATAGTGTTTTGGTGAATTCTCTCCCAGAATGGGAGGCAGAGCCTTCACCTTTCAGGCCTCTCTTCTGTGGAGCCAGCTTCTTAAACTTTAGGCTTAAACTTTCCTTTTTGATAAAACAAGTAGTTAGCGCTGGATCAATGACTCCGAACCCTCAGTAAGTTAAGTCTAGGCTTATATGCTGATATAACGAGTGGTTCTTCTTCACTCACCTCTTATTGCTCACTATGCATATACATCACTTTGCACTTAATCATTAGTTACTATTACTCTCTGGCTCTCTTTCACAGTGTATCTTTTGTCCTGTCTTCCTCGCCTCACCCCCAACCAGTTGTGGCAGATGGCCGCCCCTCCCAAAGCCTTGTTGTGCTGGAGGTTTCTTCCTGTTAAAGGGGAGTTTTTCCCTCCCACTATTGCCAAGTGCTTTTTCACAGGGAGCTGATTGTTGGAGTTTTCTCTCTATTATTGTAGGGTCTTTATCTTATAATATAAAGTAATTTGAAGTGACTGCTGTGATTTGGTGCCATACAACTAAAACTGAACTGAACTGCATGAAGATCTCACTGGGTGTTCAAGCGGGTTGAGATCTGTTTCCTGCAAAGATCATGACACATGGAAGGGACCGCTGTTAGCAGGATAGAAAGAGAAAAAAGGTGACTACTTGGAATATCTCTCTATTGATTTACAGCATTTCCCTCTAATTAAAACCCTCCCATGCCATAGGTACATGTCACTGTACTCTGACCCCTTGTTAGGAACAAAGGTTTGGGTTTTTCCTTTATTCTGTCACCTGTCTGTACATCTGACCAGCCTCTGCAAATAATTCCTGATTACTAGCAATAGTTCCCAGCACACAGTGGCCAGACATCTGGTCCATTCAGTAACGCTGGAAACCACTCCCTGTCAGCAAGAATGGCTTTATAGCCATTCAATAAGGGTATTAGCCAAATAAGGTCTAACAACGGGCTAGCCGCTCATGAGTCAATCCCATAGGGCACCCTGGCCTACCTGTTACTGAGAAAAGACTTGTTTTTCAAAATTACATCATGAGGCAGAAATGATTAATGGCTTCAAATCGTATAAGAGGATTTGGTCTGGGCCTGTGATTCCCTGCCTATTTCAATCATGTTGTGATGAAATGGATATAGTGTTAAGCATGCACTTAGTTTCCTACCCCCTCCTCCCGAAATGTGTTACTGTTTGTAAAGCCTGGCTCTAAATCAAGTGGAATGCACCCCCCTCCACCAAAAAACAAAACCTGCACATGCTAGTAGTTTTATTTGATAGGATCTGAAGGACAAAACCACTTACTGGCTGTCACTACAGTCACTACAGTTTATCTTTACTCGCTGGCTTTTTATTTTCCCTCCTGCAATTCCCCCACCCACCCGCCCCAACACAAACTCTTTCCTTGACTCTGTCTAACTCTGTCCTTCTCCCTTCCACCCTTTCTCTCACTGGCTCGCCTCCAGGTTGTCTGCTGCAGAGTTCAAACACTGCAGCCTTCAGCAGCACATGAAACAGTGCTGCTTGGAACCATCCAGAAAGGTAGCACTACAAAGCTCCGATGCCAAGGTGAATTCATCCTCACAGGTGCTACCCGTGCTTTCGCACAGGGGTCGCAGGGGTCAGGAGCTCAGCTTGTTGTCTGTGCTTCTTTCTTTCCAGAAGTTCCCCGTACAAATGTTCTGTGTAGTGTGGGTGTAATCTCAGTTTACTCTCTCAGTCAGCCCTGTAGAAAGTGAAACCAGAGGAATCAACGAGCATCACAGAGGTTAGGCAGGGGCATTTCTGTGCACGAGCACCTTCTCTGGTGTGCAAAAGAAGTGACGGGGTAGAGAGTTGCAGCAGCTCTCGCGTCCTTGACCCTTGCTGGAGTGCGGGCCAAGTCTGTCTCCGCAGTGGCAGGGACCTGCAGGGCTGCCTCGCTCCGTGCCCCCTTTCAGATGATCTCATTCTGCAGGGGGTAGCTCTCTCTGCTGCATGCTGCAGCCGCTTCCAGATGAAGGCTGCAGAACAGGTGTCAGGCTGTCTGTGTGTGCGTTTATGTGAAGCTGTGGGAGTGCTGTTTCTGCTCAGACCCAGCTCGTAAACAAATGTGATTGAGCCAGTTTGTGTGGAAAGTCTCAGCTCTGACCCCTGGTGG
>NW_024582576.1:692755-706149 GCF_018398535.1 Haplochromis burtoni
TGCTGGAGGTTTCTTCCTGTTAAAAGGGAGTTTTTCATTCCCACTGTCGCCAAAGTGCTTGCTCATAGGGGGGGTCATATGATTGTTGGCTTTTTCTCTGTATGTATTATTATAGGGTCTACCTTAGGGTCTACGTTGCCTTGAGGCAACACTGTTGTGATTTGACGCTGTATAAATAAAACTGAATTGAATAATTGAATTCTATTAGCACAATCCAGCTGTCAGCAGCTTCAATATGACTCGTATCAGCTGGCAAGAGGATGTTTGCACATCTGTACTATCCTTAGCCAAACAATCATTTTGTACCCAGCATTATAAAGTGACATGATTGATGCAATAGCAAAATTCATTGCATCCACCCTTTCTGCTCTTGAAACAATATCACAGGGTTGCTAAAGTGGCATTTTATTTAGACTTAGAAATGGTTCTTACTTGCAGAGTCTGGGAGGTTTTACGACTGACAGCTTCCAGCTGCAGCACTGAATCACTCTTGCTTTGTCAAATTTATTGGGACACAGTCAATCAATAAACAATAAAGGGTGTCACTTTCACAGCAGATAAATACCTTTTAAAAAACAGCGACATCTACTTTTCATGGATTGAAGTCTCGGCAGAATAATAACACAAATTGAATTCATTGTGTTTTACTGGGTATGAGTGCTGCTGGTTTTGCCAGTAGGGATTAATTTTACTTAATTTATTGTGAGCAGATCCTGACATCGGGTACTCTGACTAATGCTAATGTTGCTATCAAACAAGCTGTTGGCGTTGGATCAGCTGGAAACCAAGGACCACTGCAGTGGTTTACTTTTCATCAGCGTCTCCAGCCAAGAGGTTGTCGAATTCTGCTGGGTAAGACTCTGACTCTAAACTGTCGATCTTGGCACATCCTTCACTGGATCAATGGAGAGGATTGGAAATAACTGTCTTTTAAAGTCACTCGGGTTTGATTACTTCTTTGTGATGGGATAAATCAAAATCTGTCATCTCAACATTTTTAAACACCTAATGATTAGCCACAACATTAAAACCACTGTTAGGGAAAGTGACAGCCCTCTGGCATCCCTGGGGCATGAATTAGTGATGTTTATCATACAGGACTGATTTGTGCTCATTCTCCTTTGCATGGATGCCTTGACGCATGTAGCATAAGAGACACTGAGCAGCCATTCCCTGTCACTCGTCATGTGTCAAAAACAAAGCTGGGGGGTACGTTTTAACCCAAACCACCATCTCTTCCTTAACCCTAACCAACCAAGTTGTTTTTACAGAATAAACTGAGTGGAAGTGAAAGTAACAAGCACGGAGGAACAAATAAGTGCAAAACCAGCGCTCAATTACACCACGGAATCAAGCAACAGAAGAGAAGAAAAATACACTAATCAAAACTGGAGCATGCTGTCTTCAATACAAAATGGGAATTATTACAGGGTATACAAACTCAACAATCCATAACCGAAAACAAGACAATTTCCAAATATGGGTAGATTGTAAATTTTATTGGAAAAAAAAAAAATAACATTGAATATTTTAGACTTTTTATTTAAAAAAAAAAAAAAAAAAAAATTAAAAAAAAAAAACAAGAGTAGTGAGTAAAACATTAAAAAGCATGGGTAAAATTTGTCATTTTTCTGGTATATAGAACAGCAGATACAAAAAGAGTTTGTACGAGTACCTAGGAGATACACCCGTGTCATTTTTTTGCAGTAGTGCAATGCTGAGATTTCCATATATACTTTGTCCGTAGTCCATGCAGAGTTTCAACTTCTCTACATCGTTTCCATGCCAACAGTGTTGCCAAGTGACAACCAGCTGACAGGTTTCCAATGTCACCATGCGTGGAGGGGGCCCCGAGCACATAACAGGAAAATTCCAAGTTCTCCAGCTTCCAGGGGCCTCCACGGCATCTGGTTGTATGACCGTTCTGTCACTCCAAAACACCATGACAGCAAAAGAAAGGGACATGGGGACAAGAGCCTATGCAGTTTACATGCAGTTCCTTTGGACAGCAGAAGGGGCAGGGATGAATAGGGGCTATTAAGATTTTACAGATAAATTACACAAAGAAAAAAGGCAAATTATTTATATACGAAATCTGTACAAGGCCTTCACTTCGCCGTCATCATTTGTACGAACTCTGCAGGGTTGAAGAGGGAAAAAAATTATATAATTTTACATTTAAAATGTCATCACAAAATTTTTACAAAAAACCCAAAAAAAACCCACACACACACACACACACACACTAATAGAAAACTATATACCAACCTTCATAGTTGACCTGTCCATCCCCATCAATGTCTGCTTCTCTGATCATTTCATCCACCTCTTCATCAGTCAACTTCTCACCAAGGTTTGTCATCACATGGCGCAGCTCAGCAGCACTGATGTAGCCATTCCCATCCTGAGAAATCAGGTCAGTCAGTCCCTTCTTACAAACTACAGTGCATATGTACACTAGAGCGGCTGGATGCATTTACCTTGTCAAAGACACGGAATGCTTCTCTGATCTCCTCCTCGCTGTCTGTGTCCTTCATCTTCCTGGCCATCATGGTCAGAAATTCTGGGAAGTCTATCGTTCCATTTCCTGAAGAAAAAAGTTTAAGAAGCAGCACATTTGAGCTACTGACATCCAGCAGTGACTGTAAACAGCTGGAAGCCTTTGAGGTTTGATCGAGTTCTCACCATCAGCATCCACTTCATTGATCATGTCCTGCAGTTCTGCCTCTGTGGGATTCTGGCCCAGAGAGCGCATGACTGTGCCCAGCTCTTTGGTAGTGATGGTGCCATCTCCATCCTTGTCAAAGAGTGAGAAGGCCTCCTTGAATTCTAGTTGCAACAAAGAGAGTTGGCTTTTTAGTGAGGGGAAAAAACAAAACATAAACCACACCTGTAAAGCAATTGGCAACAACTGGCAAGACACCACAACATCACGTCACAAAGCCCACTTTTAAGACCAAGCTCATAATTGTATCGTTAAATGTCCATATAAATCAACTCCGAGATACTGATGAGACCCTCTTGAGTTCCAACTACAAGTTTCTGGCTAAACAAGAGCACCGACCGCGAGGCGGAGCAGCAGAGGGCAAAGTTGTGCTACATCAACGACAAATGACAGCCCCGTGCAGCTTTGGTGGAGCCCTGAGGGATGACGAACAATGACACACTCATCAAGCGTGATGAGGCCAACGGGAAATGTGTAGTGGCGTGCAGCAGCTTGTTAGTGTCAGGAAAACTATGAACCTGCCCTGCCATTTCCAGGGTCAAACACATAGGGCAACACCCTTTTTTTGTTCTGACAGAGAGGGCCTGCTGTGCACAGCGGGAATATCAACAGGGACCGATTTCCATGGGGCAAGCCGCAGGTCATGCGGGAAGGTATAAGGAAGCCACTAAATCGTATGAATCATCTTTATAGACTTTACAGGCCTGCATTATTTACATAACACCTTATTGTAGCATACCAGCGCACCAAGCCCAGTATACTACCACAAATGTTCTTGTAGCACTCCCATTTCATGAGCAAGTACCTCACGTCATATGCAAGCATATAAAGGTGAGCACCAACAGCTCGCCAGAACGCACAGCTCTTTCAGATTACATCATTTATTACATGGCAACCATGAAAATGCAAAGTTTTCCATGAGGGAGTCCTTAAGCGCTCCAGTGCCAGTAAGCAACAGCGGTTTCTTTCATTCCAGTTTTATGACCAGCAGGCTGCTCTGTGGAACGCCTTAAAAGGCAAAAGTATAAATCCACTGCAATGGGATGCAAAGATCCATAAGGCAGGCCACTTGCAGTTATGAGGAAAAGTAGAAGATCAATGCAGCCATGTCTTACCAGCAATCTGCTCTTCTGTAAGTTGATCAGCCTGCAATATACACGAACAAAAAACAAAACAAAACAGCTTTTAGTATGCCAGTCAAGAAAAATAAAAAAAATATATACATACACACGCCTCGCGTTACACTTTCCTGCTTAAACCCCCTCCCCATGCTGGTTTACGTGGATTCTCTCAAATTTACAGCTGCGTTTTCGCACAGCTGCTACAGCTGACGAAAATGATGTTGTTACAACAGCAATATTTAGTACTACCAGTAAATTTGCACAAAGGCATTTTCTTGACTGTAAGCCAACACTTTGTCCTACAGAAGAAGGAAAAAAAGGAGAAAGATCGCCACGCCATTGGCAATTGCGCGAAATATTGGAGCGATCTTCGAACACACCAAATTTGCGGTATAAAATTAATGTTGTACAATTTGGCGGTAAACGGTAGCTAGGCAGAGCCGCACTTAGCTAGCTACCATTACATGCCGGTTCATCAACTCAAGACAACGCCACACGTTCAGCACAATGAGTGACTAATACAGCAAGTAATACCGCGTTTAGCAAATAGTCACAATACAGCTTACTCGGTTAAAGGATACTACTAGGCGGGACACTAGCTAGGACGCAGCTGAACTGCCATAAAAAGCAACGTTAATGGGACACTCGACGCACATGCACCATTTTAAGTGTAAATGCGTAAACTGTGCTCAACAGACGTTATACCTTCATTCAGACTAAACAGAAGCTTCCTTGGACGAGTTAGTTTTGCCTATCTACTGTAAAGAAGACGTTTACTCGGCTAGCAATGCGGTAGTTACAGCGGGCATTTTTGAGTTACGTTTTATTTCCGTTCATTCCGACCGGAAAAAAAACCCCAACGGGTTAGAGGTTTACGAACGGATCCAACCCGCCGCAAATGAAAGCCAGTCTTATTTCCCTTACCATTTCGATGTAGATGTGGTGGCTGGTTCACGACAAATTCGTAATAAACCTAAGCCGAATAAGCTTCCAAAACTCAACACTCTCTATGAACACACTGACACAGAGGCAACTGGACTCGCCTTTAACGGCTATTCGAAACTCCTCCTCTTTTTTAATATCAATCCGCCAACTCGCCTCTTCTACAGGTCCCTAATTATTATTATTTTAAAAATCGTAATCGATATCTATACAGTAAGAACAAGAAACAAGTTAAACATTCATCTATGAATGCTGTGAAGGTTTCGACTCTGATATTTATAATCACACCGCTTATCCCCTGCGGTCTACATAACGGCGGATTAATACTTTCTGCTACTACGTGATGGGGCACAAGCTGTAGCCGAAAGAAATCGCGCTTTCTGATTGGTGTGTTTGTACCTGCAATGCGTCACTCCCATGGTCTGCGCTGCCGCTGCATCTTATCCATAGACATCTCAGTCAGTGCCACAGGCACAGCAGACAAGCTTGTTGCATAGTGTGTATACATATGGGCAACGTCTTCAGAGAAGCACAATAACACAATTCTGATAAGTAATTAGCTACCAGTAAGAAAAATGATTACTTGTAAATGAGCTAGCACTGACCCAGTTTGTGCTTCTATTTATTCTATTACTGCAGTTTTCTCATTTCTGATTGCATTACTTATATTTTATTAGTGTGCTGATAGCCATGCTGTTTTAAATGGCTGTTACAAGGTTACCCCAGACTGATCCTGCGTTCCTCCTTTCTGCTGTGCAAGTGTTCATCACTTTGAATTTTATGCATAATTAGATGCAGCGTCAGGGATGGAGTGTTTGGGTCTAATAGTTAGGTGTTACAGCTCGTGCATGCGTGCGAGTGTGTGCACTGTGCACATTTAGATGTGTAATATGTAAGTGGGTCTGTTGCTGTCAGATGATGCTCGGGTCTCATTGTGCTGCTGCTGGTGTGGATTGGAGTATCTGATAGCCTGATTGCTTATGCCTGACTGCTCTCCTGTCTCCCAGTGACCACCTGTCTCTGCCCTGGCCCCGTGGGAGACGGCGGGGAAGAAGGTGGAGGAGGGTGGACAGAGATGTGTGAGGAGAAAGATTTGAAGAACAACTCTGGAATGTACTAGAATCTCCAATGTGCCTAAACAGCCTCAACCCCCTGCCTTTCTCCCAGTTCTTCTTATTATTAGAGACGAATGTCACACTATAAGCATAAGCAGAATTTGTCACATTTATATGGAAGAAATGATGACCCAGAGTGCTTTCCGATTCCATCTGGGCTGTTTACAGAAGTGCTGTTGATCGTGCCCTGTGAGCCGCTGAGCAGCCTCAGAATGAGCCGGCCAAGCCCACTCTACAATTGCAAAACAAAAAGTAACTAATCTGAATTGTACTGGATTCTTTTCATTGAACTCTGTTTTGTTATTTTCCCGTATTGAGGTTTTTGTCACTGTGCAGATTAGGCAATGCCAGAGGTGACGGCACAGAAGCCTGAATCGGTCACAAGAACCAGTTAAGCTGATCCATGTGCGATGACTGTACACGGAGGTGTACAAATTCACTTTGCGTCTCCTTAAAAACACTTGGCAAACAGGACAATGTGGACTTTTATGCACTTTTGTCAATGCCGCAGACATTTAACTGCTTTCAGCTCACACGTTATTAAGGAACGTCAACGGGGAATTGCTCTAATAAGACCTTTTTAGACACAATGGTACACTGTTGGGCCATAAATATTTCAAAAACATAATAGCTTTCCACTTTGGCCTCCTGCCCTGGTTTCTATAGATACACTTTATCTAACGTGCAGTATCGGCTATTTGATTGGTTGATGAAGTGCCTTTCAATGCCCCCTAGGTCTCAGAGGGCCTCGTTCAGGTCAAAGGTATGCACAGCCTGGCTTTTAATAAGGATGGGGCATACTGGAACTAAAGAGGTGTTACTTAATGGTCTATAAAACTTGAAACAAGGTTCCATGATGTAAACCAAGAGGCTTTAAAATGAACCTAGGCTTAACATGGAACATTATACAATTTTGTTGCAGGCTGTTTTGGCATTAGTGGATTGGTATCGATGTTAACTCTGGGTATTTTTTTATATTATTTTATTTATTGCTCAGATTAATCACAATGCTCAAACCACTGCAGGGCACTAGCACATATTACGTCTCCCCTCTTCTTATCAGCTCTGTGAATATGTAACTACCTCACGTATTGCTTTCTTATCAAACGCTGCCCAGCCCAGAGCTTGTTTTCTTTTTATAATACTGCATCATTACTGTACTGCAGGGGTCAAAGTTCGCTTTAGTTCAGTGGAAATCAGCTCAAGTCAGCCCTCCATCTTCATTAATACATTGCTTCCCCCAACACGTTAATGCTCCTTCCCACTGACAGCAGTTAGCTTCAGAGGTGGGTGGATCGATCCAGATATTGATGGTATGGATACCAATGCTGCTATTGGTACTGGAATGATACCAGTACAATAGGAGGGATACTTTGTTCTATCCTCTAGGTTCAGTATGCAGCCCACTGAATTGTGTTAAATAAACTACCTTATTGGAAATGCTATTTATAGCCTATAGCATGTTTAAACAACAGAAGCGGACCCAAAGCGCTTTAAGAGACAGCCATTTACATCCTATGTGCTAGCCCTGCGACAGACTGGTGATCTCTCCGAGCTGTACTCCGCGTCTCGCCCTATGGTAGCTGGCATAGGCTCTCAAACAAAACAGCTTTCAAGCAAGTTGTGCGAGGACTTTGAGGGTGACAAATATGAGACGATGTTTACCTGTGTAACCGAAAGACGCGGGCGCCATTTTTAATGGATGAGGATTTGTAATGCACCTGCTGTTTCAGTGCCAAGTGAGAGGATTGCCTTTCATGGCAGAGAATGGCTGTTAGCCGTGTGTCAAGCCAGTAGTGAAAAGAGTTTTTGCATCGTGTCAGCAACGTACACATCGGGTGCTGCACCTGTTTGCTTTGGAGAGCGTGTTAGAACATCTGAATGCAACTGTGTATGTTGACATGCAGGGATGGTCAAACAGCAGGGGGAAGAGCGCGTTTTGTGCATGTATGTATTTTATTTTATCTTCTTATGAGGAGAAAATTCAAGGGAAAAACAAGTATCTCAACAAGGTGTCTGAAATAGCTTCACTGTTCCTTAGCACTGATTCTCACAGTATGTGGCTCTCTGCTGGAGGGATGGAGCACCATTTTTCTATAGTGTTTTGGTGAATTCTCTCCCAGAATGGGAGGCAGAGCCTTCACCTTTCAGGCCTCTCTTCTGTGGAGCCAGCTTCTTAAACTTTAGGCTTAAACTTTCCTTTTTGATAAAACAAGTAGTTAGCGCTGGATCAATGACTCCGAACCCTCAGTAAGTTAAGTCTAGGCTTATATGCTGATATAACGAGTGGTTCTTCTTCACTCACCTCTTATTGCTCACTATGCATATACATCACTTTGCACTTAATCATTAGTTACTATTACTCTCTGGCTCTCTTTCACAGTGTATCTTTTGTCCTGTCTTCCTCGCCTCACCCCCAACCAGTTGTGGCAGATGGCCGCCCCTCCCAAAGCCTTGTTGTGCTGGAGGTTTCTTCCTGTTAAAGGGGAGTTTTTCCCTCCCACTATTGCCAAGTGCTTTTTCACGGGGTGATTGTTGGAGTTTTCTCTCTATTATTGTAGGGTCTTTATCTTATAATATAAAGTAATTTGAAGTGACTGCTGTGATTTGGTGCCATACAACTAAAACTGAACTGAACTGCATGACCACTGGGTGTTCAAGCGGGTTGAGATCGGTTTCCTGCAAAGATCATGACACATGGAAGGGACCGCTGTTAGCAGGATAGAAAGAGAAAAAAGGTGACTACTTGGAATATCTCTCTATTGATTTACAGCATTTCCCTCTAATTAAAACCCTCCCATGCCATAGGTACATGTCACTGTACTCTGACCCCTTGTTAGGAACAAAGGTTTGGGTTTTTCCTTTATTCTGTCACCTGTCTGTACATCTGACCAGCCTCTGCAAATAATTCCTGATTACTAGCAATAGTTCCCAGCACACAGTGGCCAGACATCTGGTCCATTCAGTAACGCTGGAAACCACTCCCTGTCAGCAAGAATGGCTTTATAGCCATTCAATAAGGGTATTAGCCAAATAAGGTCTAACAACGGGCTAGCCGCTCATGAGTCAATCCCATAGGGCACCCTGGCCTACCTGTTACTGAGAAAAGACTTGTTTTTCAAAATTACATCATGAGGCAGAAATGATTAATGGCTTCAAATCGTATAAGAGGATTTGGTCTGGGCCTGTGATTCCCTGCCTATTTCAATCATGTTGTGATGAAATGGATATAGTGTTAAGCATGCACTTAGTTTCCTACCCCCTCCTCCCGAAATGTGTTACTGTTTGTAAAGCCTGGCTCTAAATCAAGTGGAATGCACCCCCCTCCACCAAAAAACAAAACCTGCACATGCTAGTAGTTTTATTTGATAGGATCTGAAGGACAAAACCACTTACTGGCTGTCACTACAGTCACTACAGTTTATCTTTACTCGCTGGCTTTTTATTTTCCCTCCTGCATTCCCCCACCCCCGCCCCAACACAAACTCTTTCCTTGACTCTGTCTAACTCTGTCCTTCTCCCTTCCACCCTTTCTCTCACTGGCTCGCCTCCAGGTTGTCTGCTGCAGAGTTCAAACACTGCAGCCTTCAGCAGCACATGAAACAGTGCTGCTTGGAACCATCCAGAAAGGTAGCACTACAAAGCTCCGATGCCAAGGTGAATTCATCCTCACAGGTGCTACCCGTGCTTTCGCACAGGGGTCGCAGGGGTCAGGAGCTCAGCTTGTTGTCTGTGCTTCTTTCTTTCCAGAAGTTCCCCGTACAAATGTTCTGTGTAGTGTGGGTGTAATCTCAGTTTACTCTCTCAGTCAGCCCTGTAGAAAGTGAAACCAGAGGAATCAACGAGCATCACAGGGCATTTCTGTGCACGAGCACCTTCTCTGGTGTGCAAAAGAAGTGACGGGGTAGAGAGTTGCAGCAGCTCTCGCGTCCTTGACCCTTGCTGGAGTGCGGGCCAAGTCTGTCTCCGCAGTGGCAGGGACCTGCAGGGCTGCCTCGCTCCGTGCCCCCTCTCAGATGATCTCATTCTGCAGGGGGTAGCTCTCTCTGCTGCATGCTGCAGCCGCTTCCAGATGAAGGCTGCAGAACAGGTGTCAGGCTGTCTGTGTGTGCGTTTATGTGAAGCTGTGGGAGTGCTGTTTCTGCTCAGACCCAGCTCGTAAACAAATGTGATTGAGCCAGTTTGTGTGGAAAGTCTCAGCTCTGACCCCTGGTGGTAGGAGCAGGAATTGCATGAAGAGTTGTGAAAGGAATACTAATCAAACGCAATCCTGGAAAATAACTGTCTATTTCGCTAAGTGCTGTATAGAAATATAAGTATGAGGTTACATTTAATTTACATTAGGATACAAAGATATAGTTAATAAACAGTCAGAAAGGGAGCATTAAGCCTGTAAGTACTTATTTTATTTAAAGTACACTTTGTGGATAATACTTTGGAACTTTTACTGAAGGTTTTTACAAAACTTTATGTACATGCAGTATTACAGAGTACCTCTCCTTTCAGTTCAACATATTAACTAACAAGCATACAAATCTTTTAACTGCCGATTGGTTGAGTAGGTGTGGTTCTTTGTTACAGGCAGCAAAGATTAAACTGCTACAGGACTGTTGTGGTTGTTTAGACTGTCCACTTGTTTAAATAACATAAAACCAATGTCCCCAAAGGCTGACGCCCTTATTACCATCCATGGCATAAAATACATAATCAGCTAAAATTTAGACCTTTTTTGACCAACACTATCCTGCTTATACGCTAATACATAATGAGTTGTTTTACTCTGAAAATTCACTCATAGAATTCAAATTTAACTTACTTCCATGAACACTGTGAATGAAGAAAAGCTCATTTTCAATTCTCCTAACTGTGCACACAGGCTGGACAGAGTACTTTTCCACCACAGTTCAGATGCTTATTGATAACTTAATGACATCTCCTAATTAACTGGCACTGTTGCTTTAGCGTTGAATGATGCACTAATTGTAATTATTTCAATGTGATATGGTGACTATAATGGCTAATGTCCTCTTTTCTCATAAAGTGCTTGATTTAAGAATGTGAGCAACCCGCCTATATTACCTTTAAATGTTTAGGAATACACTCTGTCTTCAGCACATGTCTTTTATCCTGTCTTCCTTCTCTCACCCCAACCGGCAGCAGATGGGCCCCGCCCTCCCTGAGCCTGGTCTGCTGGAGGTTTCTTCCTGTTAAAAGGGAGTTTTTCCTTCCCACTGTCGCCAAAGTGCTTGCTCATAGGGGGGTCATATGATTGTTGGGTTTTTCTCTGTATGTATTATTATAGGGTCTACCTTAGGGTCTACGTTGCCTTGAGGCAACACTGTTGTGATTTGACGCTGTATAAATAAAACTGAATTGAATAATTGAATTCTATTAGCACAATCCAGCTGTCAGCAGCTTCAATATGACTCGTATCAGCTGGCAAGAGGATGTTTGCACATCTGTACTATCCTTAGCCAAACAATCATTTTGTACCCAGCATTATAAAGTGACATGGTTGATGCAATAGCAAAATTCATTGCATCCACCCTTTCTGCTCTTGAAACAATATCACAGGGTTGCTAAAGTGGCATTTTATTTAGACTTAGAAATGGTTCTTACTTGCAGAGTCTGGGAGGTTTTACGACTGACAGCTTCCAGCTGCAGCACTGAATCACTCTTGCTTTGTCAAATTTATTGGGACACAGTCAATCAATAAACAATAAAGGGTGTCACTTTCACAGCAGATAAATACCTTTTAAAAAACAGCGACATCTACTTTTCATGGATTGAAGTCTCGGCAGAATAATAACACAAATTGAATTCATTGTGTTTTACTGGGTATGAGTGCTGCTGGTTTTGCCAGTAGGGATTAATTTTACTTAATTTATTGTGAGCAGATCCTGACATCGGGTACTCTGACTAATGCTAATGTTGCTATCAAACAAGCTGTTGGCGTTGGATCAGCTGGAAACCAAGGACCACTGCAGTGGTTTACTTTTCATCAGCGTCTCCAGCCAAGAGGTTGTCGAATTCTGCTGGGTAAGACTCTGACTCTAAACTGTCGATCTTGGCACATCCTTCACTGGATCAATGGAGAGGATTGGAAATAACTGTCTTTTAAAGTCACTCGGGTTTGATTACTTCTTTGTGATGGGATAAATCAAAATCTGTCATCTCAACATTTTTAAACACCTAATGATTAGCCACAACATTAAAACCACTGTTAGGGAAAGTGACAGCCCTCTGGCATCCCTGGGGCATGAATTAGTGATGTTTATCATACAGGACTGATTTGTGCTCATTCTCCTTTGCATGGATGCCTTGACGCATGTAGCATAAGAGACACTGAGCAGCCATTCCCTGTCGCTCGTCATGTGTCAAAAACAAAGCTGGGGGGTACGTTTTAACCCAAACCACCATCTCTTCCTTAACCCTAACCAACCAAGTTGTTTTTACAGAATAAACTGAGTGGAAGTGAAAGTAACAAGCACGGAGGAACAAATAAGTGCAAAACCAGCGCTCAATTACACCTCATGCTTACATTGCGTCAGGATGAGAAGACACTAGAAATGAACAACATTCTGCCCCAGCACCTCACCGACGGCAGCCTCCTCCCCAGCAGAAAAATACACCATGACTTCACAGCAATTTCTTAAAGATAACAACAAAAAGAGGCTGACCCATAGTTTCATACTCCACAGAGTCCACAGGATGCCCTAAAACAGCCCACAGCCGCAATGATCCACAGCTGAGACCACAAGAAGCCTCATCAAGAGGTCCCATGTCGACGCGCTGATGGCTGAGAGGTGATCTGGGGCACGAGGGTGGCATACACAATTGTGTACTGTATGTGGTTTTAATGTTGTGGTTGATAAGATGCAAATGTGCGTGAGATGTATGCAGCTGTAAGCGTGTGCTATCTATGGCGCTGCCTTGGTACGTAGTTGTCCAGGATTCGAGGGCTGCAGTGAGTAATGTACTGCAGAGCCGGGTCTGAATAGTTGAAGGGTGGAGGGTTGTACTGCTCCGGGATGTAGTTTGGATACAGGTGGGGGATTCTGGAAGAAAACACACAGGCCAGTCATACTGAAGAAGTAAACATGAAATCACCGCAGTCTACAGGTCATGATTCTGTATTCATATGTACATTTTTCCAGACAAGGAGATGGTGGCAGAGTCTTGGATTAAATGGGTCCATATGTAGTACAGCCTGGTTGCAGCATCGACCTCTATCGATAGCAGGTGTTCTCTGTAGATTCTACTGTATTTTCTTCTAATCTGATTAATACCCGTCCACGTTTCCACACAATAGACAATAATTTCAGTCAAATTTATGGAAATGTTTGGATGGGCAGCAGTTGTTGTGGAATACTCACTGACTCATGCATATTCATGCAGGCTCCAGCACAGTGTTGAAAGAGGTTGAAATCTGGGGCTAAAGCTGATTAAAAACATGAAACACACATCCCGAATGGCTCTCTAGATTCACCG
>NW_024582576.1:706174-718172 GCF_018398535.1 Haplochromis burtoni
TCGTCTGATTAGCCATTCACTGGTGTCTGATGGTATATAATTACAGTTGTTCTTTGTGCAAATATGTATATCCTCACTGATAATGAGGTACAGGCTGTGGAACCTGCTGTACCATGAGTCATTCTGTGAATAACAGACCCAAAACAAAAACACATATCTTGCCAAGTGATTCTTTGTAATGCTGCCAATTGAATGTGCAAACCTCCTCAGACCCTTTGTTTGTTTCTTTATTAGAGTTAATTTTGTGATATTGCTCAGTCTAAACTGCAGTCAGAGTGTTGAAATGTTATATCCAGAGCTGATTTTATAAGATATTTGATGCAGCCTGATGGAAAAAGTGAAAAGAAGGAAATAAAACTATAGCTGCTCTATCATAAGGACTACAATCATATTAATAAGTAATCCAAGTATCTGTTTTTCTCTGAAAACACGATAACTACCTCCCTGGATTTTTATTGTTCACTTTACTTTAACAATCTCAGAATGCCTGTACCGTCCCCTCCCTGTCTCTTGGTAAATGGCAAACGTCAGACTCTTATATAGTGCTTTTCTACTCTCAGAGTACTCAAAGTGTGCATACAACATGCCTCATTCACCCATTCACACCAACTCATACATTATATCCTCAAGTGCAATCTCACCAATTGCACTTCAGTGAATGCATTCACACTCTGACGGACACATCGGAGAGCAACTTGGGGTTAGTATCTTGCCCAAGGATATTTGGCATGCAGACTGGGGAAGCCAAGGATCGAACCACCAACCTTCCAGTCAGTAGCTGATCTGCTCTACAACCTGAGCCTCAGAAAACCAACAGCAAGCCACTCTATTACCTCGTTTGGATGCTCTACGTCCGTGCAGAAGTCATAAACAGATCGTCTGTGGTGCACTTTTTAACGCACACACACACACACACACAGATATATATTTAATATTTATCTGGATATATCAGGTCATCGAAAGGACTACATAAAAAACACATAATATAAAAAGCTTAAAAAGATCAAAAACTACAGTTTTTGTTGTTGTTTTTTTTGAAGAAGAAGACATTTCAAAATACCGTTTTTTCCCCCCACACTATAAGGCACACTGAAAATCCTTTCATTTTCTCAAAAATCAAAACAGTGTGCCTTATGTATTAATTCTGGTTGTGCTTACTGACCTCAAACTGATTTTATGTGGTACTTTGGTAAGCTATGAAGCCGCACCGCTAGATTGTCGGAGCATTACTGCTACTATAGTCAGGAGTCTTGCAGAGTAATACCTACTGTGCTTCAACATAATATTATGGTGTGTGTATAAGGACCCCGAAATGGCACCTGTTAAGAGACACGCTGAAATTCCCCAACTGTCAAACTCAGACACTGAAGATGAAGAATTTGATGGATTTGTGGAAGAGGAATGAACTGAAAAAGTCGGTCACAAGAACCAGTTAAGCTGATCCATGTGCGATGACTGTACACGGAGGTGTACAAATTCACTTTGCGTCTCCTTAAAAACACTTGGCAAACAGGACAATGTGGACTTTTATGCACTTTTGTCAATGCCGCAGACATTTAACTGCTTTCAGCTCACACGTTATTAAGGAACGTCAACGGGGAATTGCTCTAATAAGACCTTTTTAGACACAATGGTACACTGTTGGGCCATAAATATTTCAAAAACATAATAGCTTTCCACTTTGGCCTCCTGCCCCGGTTTCTATAGATACACTTTATCTAACGTGCAGTATCGGCTATTTGATTGGTTGATGAAGTGCCTTTCAATGCCCCCTAGGTCTCAGAGGGCCTCGTTCAGGTCAAAGGTATGCACAGCCTGGCTTTTAATAAGGATGGGGCATACTGGAACTAAAGAGGTGTTACTTAATGGTCTATAAAACTTGAAACAAGGTTCCATGATGTAAACCAAGCAGGCTTTAAAATGAACTCTAGGCTTAACATGGAACATTATACAGTATTTGTTGCATGACTGTTTTGGCATTGATGGATGTGTATCATGTTAACTCTGGGGTATTATTTTTTTTTATTATTTATTTGTGCTCAGATTAATCACAATGCTCAAACCACTGCAGGGCACTAGCACATATTACGTCTCCCCTCTTCTTATCAGCTCTGTGAATATGTAACTACCTCACGTATTGCTTTCTTATCAAACGCTGCCCAGCCCAGAGCTTGTTTTCTTTTTATAATACTGCATCATTACTGTACTGCAGGGGTCAAAGTTCGCTTTAGTTCAGTGGAAATCAGCTCAAGTCAGCCCTCCATCTTCATTAATACATTGCTTCCCCCAACACGTTAATGCTCCTTCCCACTGACAGCAGTTAGCTTCAGAGGTGGGTGGATCGATCCAGATATTGATGGTATGGATACCAATGCTGCTATTGGTACTGGAATGATACCAGTACAATAGGAGGGATACTTTGTTCTATCCTCTAGGTTCAGTATGCAGCCCACTGAATTGTGTTAAATAAACTACCTTATTGGAAATGCTATTTATAGCCTATAGCATGTTTAAACAACAGAAGCGGACCCAAAGCGCTTTAAGAGACAGCCATTTACATCCTATGTGCTAGCCCTGCGACAGACTGGTGATCTCTCCGAGCTGTACTCCGCGTCTCGCCCTATGGTAGCTGGCATAGGCTCTCAAACAAAACAGCTTTCAAGCAAGTTGTGCGAGGACTTTGAGGGTGACAAATATGAGACGATGTTTACCTGTGTAACCGAAAGACGCGGGCGCCATTTTTAATGGATGAGGATTTGTAATGCACCTGCTGTTTCAGTGCCAAGTGAGAGGATTGCCTTTCATGGCAGAGAATGGCTGTTAGCCGTGTGTCAAGCCAGTAGTGAAAAGAGTTTTTGCATCGTGTCAGCAACGTACACATCGGGTGCTGCACCTGTTTGCTTTGGAGAGCGTGTTAGAACATCTGAATGCAACTGTGTATGTTGACATGCAGGGATGGTC
The DNA here is from genome assembly GCF_018398535.1 of Haplochromis burtoni. Lineage (NCBI taxonomy): Eukaryota > Metazoa > Chordata > Actinopteri > Cichliformes > Cichlidae > Haplochromis > Haplochromis burtoni. The sequence continues at coordinate 709,136 of NW_024582576.1, forward strand.
AAACAGCAGGGGGAAGAGCGCGTTTTGTGCATGTATGTATTTTATTTTATCTTCTTATGAGGAGAAAATTCAAGGGAAAAACAAGTATCTCAACAAGGTGTCTGAAATAGCTTCACTGTTCCTTAGCACTGATTCTCACAGTATGTGGCTCTCTGCTGGAGGGATGGAGCACCATTTTTCTATAGTGTTTTGGTGAATTCTCTCCCAGAATGGGAGGCAGAGCCTTCACCTTTCAGGCCTCTCTTCTGTGGAGCCAGCTTCTTAAACTTTAGGCTTAAACTTTCCTTTTTGATAAAACAAGTAGTTAGCGCTGGATCAATGACTCCGAACCCTCAGTAAGTTAAGTCTAGGCTTATATGCTGATATAACGAGTGGTTCTTCTTCACTCACCTCTTATTGCTCACTATGCATATACATCACTTTGCACTTAATCATTAGTTACTATTACTCTCTGGCTCTCTTTCACAGTGTATCTTTTGTCCTGTCTTCCTCGCCTCACCCCCAACCAGTTGTGGCAGATGGCCGCCCCTCCCAAAGCCTTGTTGTGCTGGAGGTTTCTTCCTGTTAAAGGGGAGTTTTTCCCTCCCACTATTCCAAGTGCTTTTTCAAGGGAGTGATTGTTTGGAGTTTTCTCTCTATTATTGTAGGGTCTTTATCTTATAATATAAAGTAATTTGAAGTGACTGCTGTGATTTGGTGCCATACAACTAAAACTGAACTGAACTGCATAAGCACTGGGTGTTCAAGCGGGTTGAGATCGGTTTCCTGCAAAGATCATGACACATGGAAGGGACCGCTGTTAGCAGGATAGAAAGAGAAAAAAGGTGACTACTTGGAATATCTCTCTATTGATTTACAGCATTTCCCTCTAATTAAAACCCTCCCATGCCATAGGTACATGTCACTGTACTCTGACCCCTTGTTAGGAACAAAGGTTTGGGTTTTTCCTTTATTCTGTCACCTGTCTGTACATCTGACCAGCCTCTGCAAATAATTCCTGATTACTAGCAATAGTTCCCAGCACACAGTGGCCAGACATCTGGTCCATTCAGTAACGCTGGAAACCACTCCCTGTCAGCAAGAATGGCTTTATAGCCATTCAATAAGGGTATTAGCCAAATAAGGTCTAACAACGGGCTAGCCGCTCATGAGTCAATCCCATAGGGCACCCTGGCCTACCTGTTACTGAGAAAAGACTTGTTTTTCAAAATTACATCATGAGGCAGAAATGATTAATGGCTTCAAATCGTATAAGAGGATTTGGTCTGGGCCTGTGATTCCCTGCCTATTTCAATCATGTTGTGATGAAATGGATATAGTGTTAAGCATGCACTTAGTTTCCTACCCCCTCCTCCCGAAATGTGTTACTGTTTGTAAAGCCTGGCTCTAAATCAAGTGGAATGCACCCCCCTCCACCAAAAAACAAAACCTGCACATGCTAGTAGTTTTATTTGATAGGATCTGAAGGACAAAACCACTTACTGGCTGTCACTACAGTCACTACAGTTTATCTTTACTCGCTGGCTTTTTATTTTCCCTCCTGATTCCCCCACCCGCGCCCCAACACAAACTCTTTCCTTGACTCTGTCTAACTCTGTCCTTCTCCCTTCCACCCTTTCTCTCACTGGCTCGCCTCCAGGTTGTCTGCTGCAGAGTTCAAACACTGCAGCCTTCAGCAGCACATGAAACAGTGCTGCTTGGAACCATCCAGAAAGGTAGCACTACAAAGCTCCGATGCCAAGGTGAATTCATCCTCACAGGTGCTACCCGTGCTTTCGCACAGGGGTCGCAGGGGTCAGGAGCTCAGCTTGTTGTCTGTGCTTCTTTCTTTCCAGAAGTTCCCCGTACAAATGTTCTGTGTAGTGTGGGTGTAATCTCAGTTTACTCTCTCAGTCAGCCCTGTAGAAAGTGAAACCAGAGGAATCAACGAGCATCACAAGGCATTTCTGTGCACGAGCACCTTCTCTGGTGTGCAAAAGAAGTGACGGGGTAGAGAGTTGCAGCAGCTCTCGCGTCCTTGACCCTTGCTGGAGTGCGGGCCAAGTCTGTCTCCGCAGTGGCAGGGACCTGCAGGGCTGCCTCGCTCCGTGCCCCCTCTCAGATGATCTCATTCTGCAGGGGGTAGCTCTCTCTGCTGCATGCTGCAGCCGCTTCCAGATGAAGGCTGCAGAACAGGTGTCAGGCTGTCTGTGTGTGCGTTTATGTGAAGCTGTGGGAGTGCTGTTTCTGCTCAGACCCAGCTCGTAAACAAATGTGATTGAGCCAGTTTGTGTGGAAAGTCTCAGCTCTGACCCCTGGTGGTAGGAGCAGGAATTGCATGAAGAGTTGTGAAAGGAATACTAATCAAACGCAATCCTGGAAAATAACTGTCTATTTCGCTAAGTGCTGTATAGAAATATAAGTATGAGGTTACTTTAATTTACATTAGGATACAAAGATATAGTTAATAAACAGTCAGAAAGGGAGCATTAAGCCTGTAAGTACTTATTTTATTTAAAGTACACTTTGTGGATAATACTTTGGAACTTTTACTGAAGGTTTTTACAAAACTTTATGTACATGCAGTATTACAGAGTACCTCTCCTTTCAGTTCAACATATTAACTAACAAGCATACAAATCTTTTAACTGCCGATTGGTTGAGTAGGTGTGGTTCTTTGTTACAGGCAGCAAAGATTAAACTGCTACAGGACTGTTGTGGTTGTTTAGACTGTCCACTTGTTTAAATAACATAAAACCAATGTCCCCAAAGGCTGACGCCCTTATTACCATCCATGGCATAAAATACATAATCAGCTAAAATTTAGACCTTTTTTGACCAACACTATCCTGCTTATACGCTAATACATAATGAGTTGTTTTACTCTGAAAATTCACTCATAGAATTCAAATTTAACTTACTTCCATGAACACTGTGAATGAAGAAAAGCTCATTTTCAATTCTCCTAACTGTGCACACAGGCTGGACAGAGTACTTTTCCACCACAGTTCAGATGCTTATTGATAACTTAATGACATCTCCTAATTAACTGGCACTGTTGCTTTAGCGTTGAATGATGCACTAATTGTAATTATTTCAATGTGATATGGTGACTATAATGGCTAATGTCCTCTTTTCTCATAAAGTGCTTGATTTAAGAATGTGAGCAACCCGCCTATATTACCTTTAAATGTTTAGAATAACTACTGTCTCTCTCAAGACATGTCTTTTACCTGTCTTCCTTCTCTCACCCCAACCGGTCCAGCAGATGGCCCCCCCTCCCTGAGCCTGGTCTGCTGGAGGTTTCTTCCTGTTAAAAGGGAGTTTTTCCTTCCCACTGTCGCCAAAGTGCTTGCTCATAGGGGGGTCATATGATTGTTGGCTTTTTCTCTGTATGTATTATTATAGGGTCTACCTTAGGGTCTACGTTGCCTTGAGGCAACACTGTTGTGATTTGACGCTGTATAAATAAAACTGAATTGAATAATTGAATTCTATTAGCACAATCCAGCTGTCAGCAGCTTCAATATGACTCGTATCAGCTGGCAAGAGGATGTTTGCACATCTGTACTATCCTTAGCCAAACAATCATTTTGTACCCAGCATTATAAAGTGACATGGTTGATGCAATAGCAAAATTCATTGCATCCACCCTTTCTGCTCTTGAAACAATATCACAGGGTTGCTAAAGTGGCATTTTATTTAGACTTAGAAATGGTTCTTACTTGCAGAGTCTGGGAGGTTTTACGACTGACAGCTTCCAGCTGCAGCACTGAATCACTCTTGCTTTGTCAAATTTATTGGGACACAGTCAATCAATAAACAATAAAGGGTGTCACTTTCACAGCAGATAAATACCTTTTAAAAAACAGCGACATCTACTTTTCATGGATTGAAGTCTCGGCAGAATAATAACACAAATTGAATTCATTGTGTTTTACTGGGTATGAGTGCTGCTGGTTTTGCCAGTAGGGATTAATTTTACTTAATTTATTGTGAGCAGATCCTGACATCGGGTACTCTGACTAATGCTAATGTTGCTATCAAACAAGCTGTTGGCGTTGGATCAGCTGGAAACCAAGGACCACTGCAGTGGTTTACTTTTCATCAGCGTCTCCAGCCAAGAGGTTGTCGAATTCTGCTGGGTAAGACTCTGACTCTAAACTGTCGATCTTGGCACATCCTTCACTGGATCAATGGAGAGGATTGGAAATAACTGTCTTTTAAAGTCACTCGGGTTTGATTACTTCTTTGTGATGGGATAAATCAAAATCTGTCATCTCAACATTTTTAAACACCTAATGATTAGCCACAACATTAAAACCACTGTTAGGGAAAGTGACAGCCCTCTGGCATCCCTGGGGCATGAATTAGTGATGTTTATCATACAGGACTGATTTGTGCTCATTCTCCTTTGCATGGATGCCTTGACGCATGTAGCATAAGAGACACTGAGCAGCCATTCCCTGTCGCTCGTCATGTGTCAAAAACAAAGCTGGGGGGTACGTTTTAACCCAAACCACCATCTCTTCCTTAACCCTAACCAACCAAGTTGTTTTTACAGAATAAACTGAGTGGAAGTGAAAGTAACAAGCACGGAGGAACAAATAAGTGCAAAACCAGCGCTCAATTACACCTCATGCTTACATTGCGTCAGGATGAGAAGACACTAGAAATGAACAACATTCTGCCCCAGCACCTCACCGACGGCAGCCTCCTCCCCAGCAGAAAAATACACCATGACTTCACAGCAATTTCTTAAAGATAACAACAAAAAGAGGCTGACCCATAGTTTCATACTCCACAGAGTCCACAGGATGCCCTAAAACAGCCCACAGCCGCAATGATCCACAGCTGAGACCACAAGAAGCCTCATCAAGAGGTCCCATGTCGACGCGCTGATGGCTGAGAGGTGATCTGGGGCACGAGGGTGGCATACACAATTGTGTACTGTATGTGGTTTTAATGTTGTGGTTGATAAGATGCAAATGTGCGTGAGATGTATGCAGCTGTAAGCGTGTGCTATCTATGGCGCTGCCTTGGTACGTAGTTGTCCAGGATTCGAGGGCTGCAGTGAGTAATGTACTGCAGAGCCGGGTCTGAATAGTTGAAGGGTGGAGGGTTGTACTGCTCCGGGATGTAGTTTGGATACAGGTGGGGGATTCTGGAAGAAAACACACAGGCCAGTCATACTGAAGAAGTAAACATGAAATCACCGCAGTCTACAGGTCATGATTCTGTATTCATATGTACATTTTTCCAGACAAGGAGATGGTGGCAGAGTCTTGGATTAAATGGGTCCATATGTAGTACAGCCTGGTTGCAGCATCGACCTCTATCGATAGCAGGTGTTCTCTGTAGATTCTACTGTATTTTCTTCTAATCTGATTAATACCCGTCCACGTTTCCACACAATAGACAATAATTTCAGTCAAATTTATGGAAATGTTTGGATGGGCAGCAGTTGTTGTGGAATACTCACTGACTCATGCATATTCATGCAGGCTCCAGCACAGTGTTGAAAGAGGTTGAAATCTGGGGCTAAAGCTGATTAAAAACATGAAACACACATCCCGAATGGCTCTCTAGATTCACCGTCGTCTGATTAGCCATTCACTGGTGTCTGATGGTATATAATTACAGTTGTTCTTTGTGCAAATATGTATATCCTCACTGATAATGAGGTACAGGCTGTGGAACCTGCTGTACCATGAGTCATTCTGTGAATAACAGACCCAAAACAAAAACACATATCTTGCCAAGTGATTCTTTGTAATGCTGCCAATTGAATGTGCAAACCTCCTCAGACCCTTTGTTTGTTTCTTTATTAGAGTTAATTTTGTGATATTGCTCAGTCTAAACTGCAGTCAGAGTGTTGAAATGTTATATCCAGAGCTGATTTTATAAGATATTTGATGCAGCCTGATGGAAAAAGTGAAAAGAAGGAAATAAAACTATAGCTGCTCTATCATAAGGACTACAATCATATTAATAAGTAATCCAAGTATCTGTTTTTCTCTGAAAACACGATAACTACCTCCCTGGATTTTTATTGTTCACTTTACTTTAACAATCTCAGAATGCTTGTACCGTCCCCTCCCTGTCTCTTGGTAAATGGCAAACGTCAGACTCTTATATAGTGCTTTTCTACTCTCAGAGTACTCAAAGTGTGCATACAACATGCCTCATTCACCCATTCACACCAACTCATACATTATATCCTCAAGTGCAATCTCACCAATTGCACTTCAGTGAATGCATTCACACTCTGACGGACACATCGGAGAGCAACTTGGGGTTAGTATCTTGCCCAAGGATATTTGGCATGCAGACTGGGGAAGCCAAGGATCGAACCACCAACCTTCCAGTCAGTAGCTGATCTGCTCTACAACCTGAGCCTCAGAAAACCAACAGCAAGCCACTCTATTACCTCGTTTGGATGCTCTACGTCCGTGCAGAAGTCATAAACAGATCGTCTGTGGTGCACTTTTTAACGCACACACACACACACAGATATATATTTAATATTTATCTGGATATATCAGGTCATCGAAAGGACTACATAAAAAACACATAATATAAAAAGCTTAAAAAGATCAAAAACTACAGTTTTTGTTGTTGTTTTTTTTGAAGAAGAAGACATTTCAAAATACCGTTTTTCCCCCCACACTATAAGGCACACTGAAAATCCTTTCATTTTCTCAAAAATCAAAACAGTGTGCCTTATGTATTAATTCTGGTTGTGCTTACTGACCTCAAACTGATTTTATGTGGTACTTTGGTAAGCTATGAAGCCGCACCGCTAGATTGTCGGAGCATTACTGCTACTATAGTCAGGAGTCTTGCAGAGTAATACCTACTGTGCTTCAACATAATATTATGGTGTGTGTATAAGGACCCCGAAATGGCACCTGTTAAGAGACACGCTGAAATTCCCCAACTGTCAAACTCAGACACTGAAGATGAAGAATTTGATGGATTTGTGGAAGAGGAATGAACTGAAAAAGTGAGTGTATTGTTCTACACTTTTTGTGTTACAACTGAACAATGTTGAGAGTTTTTGAATAGTTGAATAAAGTTCGACTTATCTGACAGTTTTGTTTCGCTTTATGCGCCTTATAATCCGGTGCGCCCTGTAGTCCAAAAAATACGGTGTAAATTGTAACTTTCTTGCTTTCTTTCCTGGAGCACTCTGTGAACCAGAATCTAGCAACTAGCAATAAATAAATAAACAAAAACATGTTTGGGAATTTGAAGTCATTTCCAGTCCATTGAGATGAAAAAACTAAAGTCAATATTTTAGATGAAAAATACACAACCTAAAAGTCAGTTGCATGAATTAAAGACAAAGCAAGCTCATAAAGAAAGCGCAAATAATGTGTGTCTTCCTCACAGCTCTAATTCCCTGCACCTGTGCACCAGTTTTCTTATTTTGGCTGCTCATAAAGAAGGGGAAGGGGTTATCTGTCTCACCCTAGCGCTAGCATCCTCCTTCACTACATCTATGAATCTTCACTGTGGTCTTCGCTTTCTCTTCCTGCCTTGCAGCTCCAGCTTCAACATCTGTTGTTCAATACAGGGAGTGCAGAATTATTAGGCAAATGAGTATTTTGTCCACATCATCCTCTTCATGCATGTTGTCTTACTCCAAGCTGTATAGGCTGGAAAGCCTACTACCAATTAAGCATATTAGGTGATGTGCATCTCTGTAATGAGAAGGGGTGTGGTCTAATGACATCAACACCCTATATCAGGTGTGCATAATTATTAGGCAACGTCCTTTCCTTTGGCAAAATGGGTCAAAAGAAGGACTTGACAGGCTCAGAAAAGTCAAAAATAGTGAGATATCTTGCAGAGGGATGCAGCAGTCTCAAAATTGCAAAGCTTCTGAAGCGTGATCATCGAACAATCAAGCGTTTCATTCAAAATAGTCAACAGGGTCGCAAGAAGCGTGTGGAAAAACCAAGGCGCAAAATAACTGCCCATGAACTGAGAAAAGTCAAGCGTGCAGCTGCCAAGATGCCACTTGCCACCAGTTTGGCCATATTTCAGAGCTGCAACATCACTGGAGTGCCCAAAAGCACAAGGTGTGCAATACTCAGAGACATGGCCAAGGTAAGAAAGGCTGAAAGACGACCACCACTGAACAAGACACACAAGCTGAAACGTCAAGACTGGGCCAAGAAATATCTCAAGACTGGTTTTTCTAAGGTTTTATGGACTGATGAAATGAGAGTGAGTCTTGATGGGCCAGATGGATGGGCCCGTGGCTGGATTGGTAAAGGGCAGAGAGCTCCAGTCCCACTCAGACGCCAGCAAGGTGGAGGTGGAGTACTGGTTTGGGCTGGTATCATCAAAGATGAGCTTGTGGGGCCTTTTCGGGTTGAGGATGGAGTCAAGCTCAACTCCCAGTCCTACTGCCAGTTTCTGGAAGACACCTTCTTCAAGCAGTGGTACAGGAAGAAGTCTGCATCCTTCAAGAAAAACATGATTTTCATGCAGGACAATGCTCCATCACACGCGTCCAAGTACTCCACAGCGTGGCTGGCAAGAAAGGGTATAAAAGAAGAAAAACTAATGACATGGCCTCCTTGTTCACCTGATCTGAACCCCATTGAGAACCTGTGGTCCATCATCAAATGTGAGATTTACAAGGAGGGAAAACAGTACACCTCTCTGAACAGTGTCTGGGAGGCTGTGGTTGCTGCTGCACGCAATGTTGATGGTGAACAGATCAAAACACTGACAGAATCCATGGATGGCAGGCTTTTGAGTGTCCTTGCAAAGAAAGGTGGCTATATTGGTCGCTGATTTGTTTTTGTTTTGTTTTTGAATGTCAGAAATGTATATTTGTGAATGTGGAGATGTTATATTGGTTTCACTGGTAAAAATAAATAATTGAAATGGGTATATATTTGTTTTTTGTTAAGTTGCCTAATAATTATGCACAGTAATAGTCACCTGCACACACAGATATCCCCCTAAAATAGCTAAAACTAAAAACAAACTAAAAACTACTTCCAAAAACATTCAGCTTTGATATTAATGAGTTTTTTGG
>NW_024582576.1:718197-725012 GCF_018398535.1 Haplochromis burtoni
GTTCATTGAGAACATGGTTGTTGTTCAATAATAAAATTATTCCTCAAAAATACAACTTGCCTAATAATTCTGCACTCCCTGTATATCTGCTACCCCTCCTCTCCAAACCACGTCAACCCTTTCTAACTTTCTATCCTTTTGTCATTAACCGCCCTTAATACTCGTCTGCATCCACTCCACCCCATCCACACTGTCTTCATTGTGCATTGCATCTGTTGCTTTGGATGGTTGACCCCAGCTATTTAACTCATCCATCTTTACTACCTCTAGTCCTTGCACGTTCACTGTTACATGACTTTAGATACTGCCGCCCTCTTATTCACATACATGTATTCAGTCTTGTTTCCACTGCCTTTCATGCTCTCAAATTACAATGTGATCTGTGAACATCATAGTCCATGGACACACCCTTCTGACCTCATGCCTTCGTTAGTCTAACAGTGACCACTCTGAAGCCTGTGCCCCCAGTGCCCAACACCTACATCTAACATCAACATGTAACAAAATTCGATACCTGATATACTGGGTATATTTTCAATACCAAATTATACACAAAGCTAGCAGCTAGCAGTTTCCCCATTGCCTGCCTTCATGCTAAGCTACGTTCCTGCTCTCTGTAACTTCATATTTACCACACAGATATAAACGTAGTAACCTTTTCAGGTAAGTCAGCACACAAGAAAATAGTAGTCAGTAGTTTCCCTTTCAAAAAAGGTTTAAGCTATTTCTTTAAAACAGGAGCATCAAACATAAGACCCGGGGTTAGATTTAGCCCACAAAAGACTCCAACTGGAAAATGTTAAGGAGGGTCGAGATTTTGGACTTCTAACTGTGTTTTCATAAGTTTTACAGGTTTTCCTACTGATCAAGACCTCCCACGTGGTCATTCATACTGCACTAAAGCAACTAAAGAATAGGTTAAAAAACAAAAATTATTCTGTGAATTAGCAAAAAACTAGCAACCAAACTTTTGCTGTAATTTTATACATCTATTTTAGATACATTTGGTCCACCATGTAAAATAAGTTTGACATCCCTGCTTTAAAACATTGCAATAGCTGACTGATTCACACTGCTGTTTTAGACATTTTGCTGAAAGCCAACATTGTCTCTAATTATAAATAAAACCTGAATAGTTTTTTTCCACCGATGAATGTTCTCCCCTCATCAATACACTGGTTTAGGCTTTATTGTACCCGTAACTATTCCTCAGTGTTACCCAAGTGCAGTTTCATAACTCGGCCCAAAGCTGTTAGTAGGAAGTGTCTTTGTTTAATATAGCAGTAGAGTGGGCAGTCTGTACTCCAACTGAGAAGTTAAATAGGAGGACGACAGTGCTGCAGCAGCAGAACAGCAGACAGGATTTAAAGCCTTCAAGTTGCTGCAGAAGATTGTCTCTGGGCAGACCTACTTGACTACTGTACCTTGAAATGCACAGTGTGTAACTGTGTTTGTGCGCAAGCAGTGTATGTGCGTGTTGGCCCGGTCACTCCTTGCAGCAGTATATCTTTTGATGACCTGCAATAAACCTCGTTTCACCCTGCCCAAAGGAGCTGCTGACCCACCTGAAAGCGTGTTTTATATTTATTCATTAGAGTTTTAGTGCCCCACGAAGGTCTGGCTAATTTGTAGGCTTTGTCTCAGCACAGCTTTTGTGAGGCTGTAAAGCTCATTACAGACCAGAACACATGAGGCCTGATGCATGGTGCTCACTGTGCGCCAGGAGACAACAGTGTCATATGAATGAAAAAAAAGAAACACTGGAAATTAACGCCGCTATTCTTGGATCTTAAAGGGCAGTGAGTTCATGGAACATTAATTCTTAGCTATCAAAATGTAGTGTTAGTCAATGAAAACACTAACTTTTATATTTCAGTTTGCATTCATGTTATGTATAAATTTAAAACTGTATATAAGCTCGTGTCACTCACTCTCCAGTAACAGTCTTTTTGCGGCAGCAGAAGACGCAGGCCAGAACAGCCAGGAGCAGCAGCAGCAGCAGAGGGATGCAGATGCCCAGAACCAGCCCCAGGACCAGGTCTACCTCTGTGTCTCCCACTCGGCCTCTTTCTGTAATAGATCAGCCACTAATGAGCCAAATAAAAAACTTTGTCTTGTCTTTACAGGCCCGTGATCTCTCAGCCTCAGACACAACACATACAACTCAGTAAAAGGAAGACGAGTGAGATTTCTATCAAACAATGGTTGCTATGCAGCCTGAGCAGCGTTTTGAAGGTTACTAATTTGGTAACTTGATGTAAAACCAGGACGGACACAAGATGCTCACCTATGATGCAGGACTGGCGTTTATTCACGTCAGTCTCGTTGCAAATACACCGGTAGCCACCGTAGGTGTTGGTGCACAGAGCAGGGTGGTCACACTTATACTCGTTACTACTACACTCATCCACGTCTGTAGGCAGGGAAACAGTCTTACTAACACTGTTATGCTTCTGCTAATAAAATACACAAAAATATACGCATAAATATCCAAATAATGACGTCAGAGTATGTATGTGTCGTCCATGCAACAGCGTTTATGCTAATGTCTTTAATGCTGAACTCCTGTTGAGTAGATTTTTTGTGTGATTAAAAGTTAAAAATAATCTTTATTTATCTTGTACCATGTCTCCATGCAGCTTTCCAGTTCATCGTCTGTCTTAAACAAGCTGTGTGCATATAAACCAACTTTCTTCTGATTAGCTTTCCCTCACAAACAGAAGGCTGGACGGGTGCGGCTTCTCTGCTTGCAGCTATATTATTGACATCTTACAGAAACAAGTGGGCTAAAACCTTTGAGAAACTTGGAATTTAGAGGAGTCTGAAGCCTGAACTCTTGCATGCTCTGACCTCATTACTTGAAACTTTGGCTGTGTTTATAATCGGCATCCACACTAGTAACAGCGCATATACAGATAAAAGATATTTTACCATTAACTTCTATGGCATGGATGCCATAGTGGCTGCTGATTCTGGTCAGGTAGTCTGTGATGTACCAGTGGGGGGTGTCACTGGACACTTTGATTCGATATTCGAGCACATCTGGTGTGAATCCCTGATTGATCTCGGTGATGTTATAATACTTGTTTGTAAAACCTCTGGTTAACATCTCATCCAACTGAGAGAAAAAAAGAGATTATGATTGTAAACTACTGATAAACCTGTATTGCTGTTACAGATGAACGTGTTACCAGACATCTCTGATGTACAAACACACCTGTTGGATCCCACCAGCTGCGTTCTTTTTCCAGGTCACAGAGACATTGAACATGTTATAGCCTGTCGGCAGAAAGAGCAGCTTTAAGCATCTTTGCTATAATAATTTTCCATAAAACACCAGAGGAACAGGTGAGCTGTGATGAAGCTACAAGAGAAACTATATGGGTGCGCTTACCTGGGGGATTAGGAGAGTCACCTGCAGAGAAACACATTAGCTGAGTTATAATAAACCAGCAGGTATGCTCTGCTGTAGAGCACAACTACAGTTTTTACATATGCAGAGACTACAGCAACTTCAATTTGTGCCTTTCTGAGTGTGGAGGTGATTGTAATACTCCATCACTTTTAAGAGAGTCAGTTTCATCAATAGGCTGTACATAAATGATGGAAGTAGGCACCATGAGTTAGAGCATATTTAGAAAGTGTCATGGTCATAATCCAGTTTTCGATTCCTGTTTTGATTCCTGAATTCAGCTGCACAGTGCAGTATGTAGAGCACTATATCTCTAAGATTAGGTTTAAAACTTTCCCTTTTGATAAACCATAGCGTTAGATCAGGTGACCCTGAATCCTCATTTAGTTACGCTGCAATATATCTATTCTGCTGGGGGTTTCCTCTTCATTCACCTCTTTTCTCTTGGTGTTTATATGTCACTATGCATTTAAACATTAGTTATTATTAATCTCTGACTCTCTTCAACAGTGAGTCTTTTACCCTATCTTCCGCTCTTCACCCTCAAACAGTCGCAGCAGATGGCCCCGCCCCTCCCTGAGCCTGGTTCTTGTCACAAAATTAATATATTGTTAGTGCTTATTTAGTGCTTATTGTTACTTGCTTTTAATATAGTTTGCTTCCAGTCTAAAAGGGCCAACTCTGAGTAGAATCTGAGCCAAAAGTACTGACAGGAAACTGCATGCTTTTGCAGAGAACAGGAAGTTTTAGCGCAGAGCTGCACACGCATATTAATAAACCAGAAACAAAAAGCGGAACTAAGTAAACTGTGTGTCGGTGTGACGTAGTGCAGAAATACGGATTTAGCTGGCAAAGAATTCAGACCTGAGCGTGTGTGTTCGTGTGTTCGGGTCTCCATTTCCGGAAATGTAAAATAAAGATTATTTTTTCTGCTTGACCACTCTGAGTTCAGTCTTTTTCTGTCGCCAAAAGAATTCAAAAGAACGGAATTTAATATTCTGCTGGAGGTTTCTTCCTGTTAAAAGGGAGTTTTTCCTTCCCACTGTCGCCAAAGTGCTTGCTCATAGGGGGTCATGTGATTGTTGGGTTTTTCTCTGTATGTATTATTGTAGGGTCTACCTTACAATATAAAGCGCCTTGAGGCGACTGTTGTTGTGATTTGGCGCTATATAAATAAAACTGAATTGAATAATTGAATTCTATTAGCACAATCCAGCTGTCAGCAGCTTCAATATGACTCGTATCAGCTGGCAAGAGGATGTTTGCACATCTGTACTATCCTTAGCCAAACAATCATTTTGTACCCAGCATTATAAAGTGACATGGGCCTCAACAGTGAATGTTGGAGTTTTCTCTCGAATATTGTAGGGTTTTTACTTTACAATATAAAGCACCGTGGGGCAACTGCTGTTGTTTTGATTTGGCCCTTTATAAATAAAACTGAATTGAATTGAACTGAATAGCAAATAGGTCCTTGATTTAAATCCTCTGTTGTATTTATTACATGTGGAGTTCCCATGTTCTCGCAGGTATTCTAGCTTCCTCCTATGCACAGACCAATGACATGTATGTCAGCTACATCTGTAGATGTGAATGTGAGCATGAATGCTCATTTGTCTCTTGTGATAGCCGACAGACTGGTGACCTCCCCTAGCTGGGATAGGTTCCAAGTAAAAGACGATAAATGGTTTGGATTCATTTGCTGTTTCAGGGTTGTTGAAGCTTTTTGAATCTAGTGCGTGTACATTTATTTGATTTCCTGCTGTAACTTTAGAGGTATTATAGTAACTACAGTGGAAGCTATGTGTTGAACACCTGTTAAAGTTTCCACAGTTCAAAGAAAGTTTAAAAGGGTCATCAAAAAGAGGAAGTACTCTTTGTCACTAACTAGTCATTAACCAACTCACTCGCTAAGTAAAAACTTCTCCATATGAAACTGGTTAAGATCTCATTAAGACATAGAAAAACCTATTTAGTTTTTTATTTTTTCTCAAGACAATTTTTTCTTATAGGTTAAATAAGTGCATTGTGTCAGCCTCTACACTTATAAGTGTAAATATTAATATTAAATATAATGTCTGGGGCTTGCCATTTGTGCGCAAAACTGTTTATTCCTCACATTACACAACTGACAAATTACACACCTGTCTAGAGCTACATGAGTATCTGCAAACTGTCATCTGACTCACTCTAATGCATTTATGGACATTTAGACTTTGACTGCCACAATAGTCCACTACATGTGAGGGTGAACGTACCACATCCTTTATCATCCTTGGAGTTTTTATATCTGCAGATGCATTCATAGGTGCCAAGCTTGTTCTTACACTCATACTTGGCATTTTGACAGTTCAGAAAATCCACGCACTCGTCTTCATCTATAATATAGACACAAAGAATGAAGTGAAGACGTTTTAAAAAGCTGCATTATTATTCATGCTCGAGTGCTGAGTGCTCACTACCTGTGCAGTTGTGTCCATCTCCATTAAAGCCTTCCATACATGTGCAGGTGTAGCTCTGTTTTGTGCTGTTGCAATAAGCATATTTGTGGCAGGGGAAGGGAAAAGGAGGGATGCACATGTCTGGGAAAAGGAAGGTGCAGGGTGAAATTATGGGGTCAGTCATGGTGGTTTTTAGAAGGTGATAATGTGTTGACAAGTAAAAAAAAATCTACATACTACTTTCAAAGCACTTGTATCCTTTTTTCCCATTAGCGAAAGTGTTATCAGGACATTCACCACAGGTGAACTGGCCAGACTCTGATCGGCACTGCACTCCTCGGAAACAGGGCTCGCCTCGACATAAATCTGTAGTGTTCTCACAGAATTTCCCACTGAATCCCGCTGGACACAGACACCCCACCACCTGGAAGGTTAGGCACATTGTAGATCACACATAGCGTTCCTATTTCACCACAAAGCTGCCCTCTCCCTTTCAATAAACTAACTTTCTTCAGATTGGTTGCCCTTTCCTTAAGAAGGTTCAAACCACAGACTGTAAATAAAACACAGTTGTGGCCACTGTGAGGTTGCCCACTGGTTTCAGGACTGGACTGGACATTTTGAAGGAGGTATTTAGTCTTTTCAGGGAAAAAACAACCTAGAAGAGAGTGTAGTGCTAAGCTATCAGCTAACTAGCGAGCATGGTTAGCGAGCATGGTTAGCACGCTCCATAAAGTGTATGCCTCTATTGCACAGGTCCAAATTCCTGTTAAACAGTTTAGAAACCCAAGCACTAATTTTTGGAGAGTCTGTATCAAACATCAAGCCATGTTTTTGGTCAGTTAATAATGCTAAAAGGCATTAACAGCAGAAACATAGTTGAAGTGTCCAGTTGAGTGACTTAAGTTAGCAGAGGTATTAACAGACAGCTATTAGCTACAGTCAGTGTTGCCAAGTCCTCA
>NW_024582576.1:725704-727196 GCF_018398535.1 Haplochromis burtoni
TTTTGTTCTTTTAGGGATGATTAACATTCAGTATACTATGAGTTCTTGTCAGGGCTGCCGCTACATCATCTTCAGTTACACCTGCTTATCGCTGTTCAAGGTTGACACTGGCACAAAGCTGCAATTTTGTAAACAGAAATCATGAATGCCATGACAAGAAATGCTGCAGTTAGATGAAAGTGTCAGCTCAACTGAGACAATAGAGCACCTGAAACTTTCCCTGCAGATGGTTTTCAGTGATGCTGTCATACTGGCACGTTCCTCCGTTGAGGCAGTTGCAGACACGCAGGATGGGAGTGAAGAGGGAGCTGCCCAGTTTGTCACTGACCTTGATGCTCAGCTGGACAGGCTGGGTACTTAGAGGGGTCCAAGTCAGGTAGCCATTACCTGGACAGGAGAGAACACAAGAGGCTGTAAACACCTACATCACTGAAACAGCATTTCATATTTTTTCATGTTTTGTGTCTTGTGCTCGTCACTCTCAGCATTACAGTCTACTGACTCAGCTCTGAAATGTCCCATCTGCTGACAGACTGCACTGCCGGCTACAGCGGCAGCCTCTCCATCCCTCTAACAAATGTCAACATGTCATCTGTTGACGTTACGGAGAGTCTGAGTAGGTGTCTCACCGCTGTTGATCGAAGCTTGGGGAGGCCTGGGTAAGAGCAGCGAATAAGTGATGTTGTCTCTGTTGGCATCCTCAGCGATGATCTGAACGCTGACCTGGGATTTGACCTGAGAGCGGATCACTGTGGGCTGTGTCACTATGGGAGGCATGTTACCTGCCAGATCACAAAAACACTGTATCTAATTATTACAGGTCAGTGATAAAAATGCACCATTGTTTTTTAGAGACGAGTTCAGACAAGTTTACCTTTGATCAGGGCCAGATTTTGAAATTCTGTCTCAGCTTTCAGAGTCTCCTGGCCCAGTTCAGGAGGAACACCGGCTGCTAGTGTGTCATGGACACATTGCATGCTGCTTTTACAGGTTCTTGTCAGCTCTTCAATCTCAGCAGGACTGATGCTTTTCAGCAGGTTCTCAGTGGGGGTGACCACCAGTGAATTCATAGGAGATAGAGAGGACAATAGGCTCTCTGGGCCTGGGACTGCCCCTAAACACACACACACACACACACACACACACACACACACACACACACACACACACACACACACGATTAAAATTATACTGCATCGTTTAAAAGTACACATACACCATTAGAATTAGCAAATTCTGTTTTATGCTTCATCTCCTGTTATCTTTGGGCCAGAAATGGCCACCTAGTGGCAGCATAGCATTCATTTGGAGTTGTGCTTCAGACAAACTGATGAACATCAAATAAAAACACTCCTCTCAGAAATGATTTGTATTAAGCTAATTCTCAAAATGCCCCGACCTGTTTCTAAAAACAGCAATGATCCACTCACAGGACAAACCAAAGAGATGCAGTTGTTCCTCTGCAGGGGTGCTGACATCCGTCGAGCGAATG
>NW_024582576.1:727216-753092 GCF_018398535.1 Haplochromis burtoni
ACCTGTTTCTAAAAACAGCAATGATCCACTCACAGGACAAACCAAAGAGATGCAGTTGTTCCTCTGCAGGGGTGCTGACATCCGTCGAGCGAATGGCCTTGCCATCGGACATGAGGAAATCATCAGAGGGGTTGGCGCTCCAGAGGCCCATGAGACCCACGGTGCGGTTGAAGAAGGTCTCAGGAACCTCCACTAAGGCGCACAGCTGATTGCTACCCCCACTTCGCCACACCACCACGTGGAGGCCGTTGGCATACACAGCCGCGCAGCGTTGCAGTTCGGTACAGCGCACTGCAAAGTTATTCTTACTGGCATGTACAAGACCTGAATGGACAGCAAACATATATGCATCATATAGTTACGACTGTAATGTGTTGTTTATAATAGGTTTCAAATCTGTAATACTTCATACACGTGCCTGATTTACTGTTATATAATTGTTACATACTTTTTAAAAGGGATCTATTATTACTGCTTTTCCTCCTTTTTAGTCATGTATACACTGTTACAGTGATGGATGATTGTATTAAATGTGTTGAAAATTTAAAATAATGAGGTAATAACAAGGAAATCTCTCTGAGCCAACTGGTTCACTTTGCTCATCTCAGGCACACGACTCAGGCTGTGATCACAGACTCCTCACCCACCAGCGGCATGCAAAGCTTCTCTAGTACACTTAAAGAATAAAAATATACACTTGAGATGTGTGTGGTGATTATTACCAACGGTGACTGGGACTTCAACGTCATCCACCAAAACTCGCAGTCTGCTGTCCTTCTCTGAACTCCTCCATTCAATCTGAAAATTTCAAATGTTTATCTGGAGCTTGGTTCATCCATGGAATATCAACAGTATCATCTAATATCTATTTAAGCCTGCATGCATCTTGCAACGAAAGAAGCATAGGAAAAATATGGAATTAAGATTTCAGATAAATTCATTACTGCCTAAAGATTTTGACACTGAACCTCATGTACCTGCCACAACAGAGATGATCGCACATGTTCAGTCAAATTGATATAGATCTATGTGCAGCAGATTTCTACTCTTTTATGGAAAATAAAGAAAGTGTAATCATCTGTTTACTTCCCGAAAGTTAGAGGATTACTGCCATGTGCATTTTATAATGAAGTGGAGATGATAAGTTTAGCTTAGAAAATCTCGCTTAAGCTAAAAATCTCCTGAGTTAACTCCCGGAAGTGAATATGTATGCTTTCCCAACTGGAACTATTCCTTTAGCGCACACAGACTTTCTCGCTCTTATCCTGACCTTGCCAATGCCTTGGTAGAAGGCAGCCATGCGCACCACCGCTGGGACTTCAGTGATCCTGTTCACGTCTGGGTGTAGCCTGTCAATCTGTCCTTGCAGGGTGAAGATATTAGAGCCGGTGGCAGATGAGAGACGCAATATCACAAACTCTCCCAGGGCCTTGAAGGAGTACGTTCTCCCATCGAAGGTGATGAAATGGAGGCTGCCATACACCATTGCTGCACGGGAGGAGGGGGGGAATTAAAAAGTTTTTCACATCTTACTGTCAGGGGCTGAGCCTGTGACCCAGCTTTTAGATTTTTTTATGTTAGATTGCAATAATGTTAAGTTTTTGTGTTATTATTTAGTCAGGGTTTAGTTGAGTTTTATTCTAGTTTTTATTTCATCCATGTGTTTATGAGTCTTTTCCAGTCTTCTGTCTGTCTTGCCCATATGGAAAAGAAATAGAAAAAAAGACTTACTTCATATAGTGAATCATATCAGGCTTATATGATTTACTCATGAAAGTGGCCACTTTCTCATTACTTTCATATACTGTTTTAGTAAGTATCCAAAACAAACAATTTCATTTATATAATTTTTCAAGGGATCTTATATCTGTTTTCACTCTTGTATGCTTTTCATACAAGTTTCACGCAAGAAACTTTATAAGATTTATGTATATCTTTTCCATATGGGCGTCCTCTATGTTTAATGTGTAGTTATGCCGTGCTTTTGTCTTCCTTATCTGTTCCCGTATGTCTCTCTTTTTGTTCTGTTTCCCCAGTGAGTCATGTGTTTGTGTTTCCATGTTTACTGTCAAGCTTGTGTTGTCATTTCTACATTCCATTATATTTCTCTTTTATTTTGAAAGTTCTAGGTTTTACTAGTTTGGGTTTTAGTTTCAGTTTTCGTCACTGTTCATTTTTTGCCTTTTGTATTCATGTTTTTGGGCAAAATAAACGACTCGCCTTTTGTTAACGGTCATCCACTTGGGTCCACATCAAAAACACACCGGCTTCTCAGCCGTGACACTTACTTATACAGACAGATTGATATGTATTAGTTTTTCTTAAAATGGAGCAGCCGCTCACCTATACCCTGTGTCACCTTCTTGGATTGGGTGAAGCCGTCAGGTCTAGTCCAGCTGTAACCTTGACAGCGGTCCAGCGGCCTCTTGTCGAGGTAAAAGTGGCAAAGTGGAGACTCCATACAACACCACTGAAAGGGCAGGAGATCGTCATCTGAAGAGAGAAGTTTAATAAAATAACATAGTCGTGTTATTTCATCAAGCGGCCGTGACAAGTTTGTACATTACACTAATATGTTAGTTAGTAGTTATACTAGTTTTGTGGCTGATTTGACAAAAGAAAAGGCCTGTATTACCAATATGTTTCTGTATGCTGTATCCAGAGAAGTAGCGCTCATTGTATCCAGCTAGCAGGGCACCATCAGGTTCATACACACACCTCTTCCCTGAGCCATATATATTGGACAGGACTGAGCGGAAGGTCTGCCCCTGTGCACTCCCCCACCGCTGACCCCTCAGCTTCACCACAGTTGGACTAGGCACAGATGTATCCTGCATAAATAACAGATCCTCCAGAACCTGGTTCCGTGTGCAGGGACAGGCAGGCAGCCCTTTTGTCCACTCATCAGGATCAGGCTCCATCACTGCCCACTCCTGGCACCTGAAGCCGGGATCTACGTCTGACCCCGTCGGTCCTGTCAAATCATAGACCAGCTGGCCTAAGTTCCCCATGGTTCCTTTCACTTGCTGAGGCCTGTATCTTCCCCCAGGGCCAAAGAGGTTTTCAGGAGGGACTGGGATTTCCTTGATAGACAGCTTTCCATTTGTGTAGCCGATAAGAGCATCGTGGTATTTTCTCTGACCTGGGCCCCATTTCATCTCCCCGTATCGCAGGAGGGCAAAGGAACGCGCTCCGTCTGTGGTCAGGATACACTGGAAAGTGTTGCTCTAAAAATAATAAACATTAACTTTAACTAACTCAACATGTTGCAACAAAAAGTAAATTTAATGAATTCAATCACTTATTCAAAGTGGCTAATAAATGTGTGCTTTTGTTTTGATGTACTTTGCTTCTAGTATTGTCAGTACAAAAGAGCAACAAGAGCTTAGATACAGTGTAAAAGTGATCTGATGAAGACTGGTGGCAGCAGATATCACTGCACTCTGCATTCAAGTCCTTCAGGGCAACACAGCCCCAAGGTGGCACCAGAGCTAAATAAAACAGCATGTTCCAGGACTCAGGACTGAATGCCTTTCTTTCAGCTTACTGTTCAAAAGGCTCACGTTGCATAAAAGAATAACACGTAAATGAGGTCAATCTGACAAGTAACCAGTTGCACTCCCTGCTCAATCAAACCTTTTACTGGAACTGGTACATAAGAGCTTTCAGGAACAGTTAGAGCCTGAATCAGAGGTTCAGATTATAAACTGGTCATTAACTTTTCCAGTAAACACTATGAATGTGAACATATTTAGCCCAGTATTATAGTAAAAAAACACACACACACAAAAGCACGTTACTGCATTGTTGTGAGACGGAGTTTGGTAGTTTTGAAAATAGTATAATAAAGCAAAACTTTTACAAACATCATTAACATCAAAACCCACTTTTGCTCTTTTTATCTTGCTTTAATAATAATAATAATAATACATTTTATTTAAATAGCGCCTTTCAAAGCACCCAAGGACACTGTACAACAGATAAAAACTGGAAATATACACAATGATAAAAATAGAAGATAAAAGATAAAACATACAGAAATTTAAGAATAGGCAATTTCTTTCTTATGAAACTACTGATTATGACCATATGCAATGTTTGTGTGACATGTCCATACAAAATAAGAATGCAAGTGTTGGCTGACACTCACCTCTGAGAAGCTGACCTTCTGGAAGGAGACAGGCATCACATCGTCCCAGGTGATTTTGAGGATCCAGGCAGGGGTAAAAGCTGGCTTGTTTTTCAGGCGCTCAAATTTTGTTACTTCCTCAGCCGTACGATTAACCACTACCTGGGAGTAGACATCTGACACATTCCGTGTGTGGTATTCCTAACATTTAACAAGAAAGGGAGTATTAAAACAAAGCAAGTACACCGTGGTGAGTTTGCTCTGTAAGCTGTATCTCTTTAAAAGAAAACTAGGTTGTTCTTTGTCTCGGTTTTACTTTATTGTTTCAACCAAACAAAATCATGTAAAATGAACTTCAAAAGTCATTTTGATCCCAGCTCAACAATGACATCTGATGGCATTGAACCTGATAGAGGAGCCGTCCATTCCCTTGAGTGAGGTCTGCATCATCCCAGAACACAGCTAACAAAGTCAAGTTCATGTGGTCAGGGAAACCACTGGCGAAAGGAGACGGGAGGAGATACTGCTCATTCTCAACAACAGATTGAAACTGGACAAGCCCATTATCAGAAAACTAAGAAAACAAAAGGAGAGACAATATCAGACACACATTAAAATACCAATCTTCTCCTATGAAACTCGATATTTATGGCTAATTTTACTGCTCTCCTCACTATATTTACTTCATTATAAAGAGCTGAGTGCAAGAACTCCCACTGCTGTAAACCTTTAAGTAAAATCTACACTATTTGCATATTTTGTGGCTAATACCCTGCTGCAATTAGTACATTGCATGTACAGTATGCGTAATTCAACAAATGTATAAGTAAGAAAATGTCATTCTCATTTCTGAAATGTGTTGATTACTGCATTTGCATCACGATTTACTCATTAGTTGCTGCTACTTTGAAGGAACGTTCTACAACATTATAATAAATTGGGCACCTTTGTTCCAGTATTTATAGATAATCGTAGTAAGAACTCACATAAATTCTGTCGTACAATTTCCCCATGAAGGGGAAGCCCATTGGTGGTGTGATATATGGAGAATTTCCATCTTCTGTGTCTATGTTTACTTCATTATCCCCGACATCATCTCCATAGGGAAACAGATTTCCCTCTGTGGGGGGAATAACAGAAAATTAATAAGTTACTGTGGATCAGGGAAATTATTTTACTGCTATTGGTAAATAATCATCATCATTACCATTGCATTAATAATATAATCTGCAGCATTGATATTGCATTCAGATGTTTAAACAGTGTGTGTGTCTTTCAGAAAGACTAAGTTGCAGGCTGACAGGAAGTTGCAGAGAGTTTGCAGAAATGAAAGCAGAGTCTAAGTTATTCTGAGGAGCAGGTTAGACGAGGCTATTTGAATTACTAGGTTATTCAAATTGTCTGTTATACTTTTATATTCTTTTATTAAGCTTTTAGTAGAGGTTCTTGATTAAAACATTTATTCAACGTAGTACATATAGTTCCAGTTAGGTTATTGTACCTAAGGATGAGCCTCGGTTCTGGTAAAAGGTCAGAAGTGCAACAGGTGAGATGAGAGAGCATGTAAGGTTAACACATACACACACACACACATTAGTTAGATTCATTTATAGGTGAGAAGTTGGTCATGTTTGTCTCTGGAAAGAGGAACAGTTTCTTTCTGACAGATGCAAGAAAGAGGAACAGCATCTGGCAGGATGTGGGGCTTGTGTTTCAGACGAGATAGAAGACAATGTTCTTTTAAACTGTGTTAAAAGTTATTGTGGTTTTGATTTGACGTATGTATATATTCTGTCTGTGACGTATGAAGGGGCGTCATTAATTCAAACCCTGATGCTATAAAAATCTGTGTATGCTTTGATTAAGTCAAAGATCAGCCCTGTCTGCGAACGGAACTGGTCTTCCCACGCGTGTATTCATTAAAATCAATTGTTTGACCAAGATCTTCTGGACCAATGGTTGTTTGTACTCTCCTCCTCAATATTTGAACCTTAACATTACATATTAATGTGAACATATTAAAGTCATCAACTATGCAAATCAGTTTGCTGTGAACATGCACAATTATTGTTTTGATTGTTTATGTGTCATTAAAAGTAATCCAACTGAGCTTTGCTGCTACCCCAACATGCTGTGAGCTAGACTATTGTCCTTTTTGCTAATACAACATGCTGAAAACTTTCTTAAAGCATGCTCAATCATCCAGAAAAGACAGAAAGGTACATAAAGTTGATTCTTTTAATCTGAAGGTAGTGTTTGTCACTGATCCAAGTCTCCACTGAGGACTGAAGGAGTCACTTGGATGAGTGACGAAGTGTTTCTCCCAATGAAAACACTACGTTCAGTTAGCAGCCTAATCTACATTGTGTTAGATAAACATATTTAACCACCTCAGTGGTAATATAAAGAAGCACTCTGAATCCACAACCATCGACTGAAAACGTGTAAATAAAGTTAAGGTTTTCTTATTTCTTTGTTTTTTGTTTTCGTTTTGTTTTCTCATTTTGCAGGAATGTTAGCTTAATCAGTAAGGCAACGCAGGTATACTAACAAACGCCTTTTTAATTACACGATATATTTTAATGAAGTTACATGAATTAATTTCAAGGCTTAGCATTATTTGCAGGCTGTTTTTGAAGTGATTGTGACAGTTTCAAATAGAATTTCCAAATTTAGCTTGCCAGCAGGTCTAATAGATGCTTGTAGCACAGTGAAAACCTTTTGTTTAGATAATGCATAATTTGACCAAAAGAAAGTTTTGAGAATGTAAAATAAGAAAATATTCACATTTCAAACACAAACATCAGTGTATAATTATTAAGGTGATTAACTAAGACATAGCCAACCCGTCATAGTTATCCTTCTGCATAATGTGCTGTTTCTCAGACAGGAGCAGGTATGAGACCCTGGTAGGTTAATACAGGATGATTCCCCACGACATGGATGGAGTGACGCACACTCGTTCAAGTCTGCACATCCTTCTTTTCCATGACCGTTGTCATTGGTGGGCTTCCAGCCCTGATTGCACGAGCATTTAAAACCTCCTACATTGTTGATACATGTGGCAGCAGAGTGACAATTCCCATTCATGGCATTGCATTCATTAATATCCACACACAATGGCCCCAAACTCATAAACCCTGGCATACATATACAAACAAATGAGCCTGGGGTGTTGTGACAGTGAGCAAGAGGGTGGCATGGTTTACTCAAGGCAGCGCATTCATCCACGTCTCTGCACCAGGAGCCGTTTCCATTGAAACCTGTTGGGCAGTGGCATGAAAAGGATCCGGGTGTGTTCAAGCAACGTGCCACTGGGTGACAAGGTGAATCCTTGCATTCATCGGTGTCAACACATGCCAGCTTCTCTTCATGATATCCCAATGGGCAAGAGCAGCTGTACGATCCAGGCAGGTTTTTGCAAACTTGGTCAAAGCGGCAGGCGTTGGTGTCTTTGCATTCATTTATATCCTCACAACCTGAGCTAATGGTTTTGTACCCCGGAGAGCACCGACAGACGAAGGACCCTATGGTGTTGTTACAAAATGAGTGCTCTGGACACTGGCTGTTTTCTGGCTCCTGACACTCATCCAAGTCCTGGCACTCAGTACCATTCAGTTTGAACCCTTCATTACAGGGGCAGTCGTAAGACCCGTGGATGTTGACGCATGTGGAATGGGGCTGGCACACTGAAGAGTTTGAGCACTCATCCACATCTACACATCCCGTATTGTTACTCCAGAATCCTTCGACACATTCACAGAAATATGAGCCAATAGCATTGACACATGTTCCATTGGTGCAAAGCTCCCCTAGTTCTTTGTTACTACATTCATCAATGTCCACGCACAAGTTATCGACGCTGGAAAATCCTCTGTCACAAGGACACAGGTAACTACCATTGGTGTTGATACACCTGCTATGTTCCGGACAGGTAATGTTATTTAGGCATTCATTGATCTCCTCGCAGACAGTGCTATTTCCTCGGTAACCTTCCCAGCATTTACAAAAAGAAGATCCAATTGTGTTTAAGCAGTTGGAAAATTTAGGACACAGAGTAAGGCCAAGTGAGCACTCGTCTATGTCCACACACAGAGTGCCATTCCTTGTAAAACCAGGGTCACAGGTACATTTGTAGCTCCCTTCTAGATTAGTACAGGTACTGTTGTCAGGGCAAGGGAAGTCACCCATCGCACATTCATCTATATCCAGACAGTGCGTCCCGTTGTCTTGAAAACCACTCCAACATGTGCAGATGAAGGAACCATTTGTGTTGAAACAGTTGGAGAAGGCAGGACAGATTTGATGCTGTAGTTTGCCACATTCATCCACATCCCAGCAGTCAGTTCCTGTTCCTTCATAACCATCTGCACACTGACAGTAGAAGGAACCCTCATGTGGAAGGCACTTGGCGAGTGGGTGGCAGTTGGCACTAGCGTTCAGGCAGGTTGTTTCATTCACACATGTTCCCCTGTTGTACTCCCGTCCCAAGATACATGAACAGGTGTACGATCCGGGAATGTTGCTACACGTCATGTTCTTGCTACAGGCTGTGACCAGCTGACATTCATCCACATCATCACACACAAAGCCATCACCCTGGTATCCATGCTTGCACTGGCAGCGGTAGGATCCGTTGGTGTTGAGGCATAAAGCTAAGGCGCTGCAGTTGTGTGGCAGGGTACTATTCTCCTGGCATTCGTTCACATCCTGACAGTCAAAGCCATTTCCCTCCATGCCAAGTGGGCAGACACAGGAGAATGATCCAGGTGTGTTAGTGCAGCTGGCAGCTGGGTGGCATCCTTCGTTTTGGCCTTGGCACTCATCGAAGTCTATAATTTATCCAAAATGGGACAGTGTCAGCGAAACAGCTCCGAATGGTGCTAAAAAAAAAAAGCTCAAAGAAAGTCCACTGATTGGTGCAAAAGAACCAATTTTTCCAATTGAAGGTTAAATGAGGATTTATTACTTACCAGAGCAGTTTTTTCCATCACCCGTAAAACCGCTGAGACAGAAACAGGAATGGCTGCCCACTGTGTTGACACACTTAGCAAATTCACTGCAATCCTGTTGACCTGTCTCACATTCGTTCACATCTACAAAGGTAACAGGAAATGAGGTGTAAGGTAGGGTAGAAAAAAAGGAAAATAATATAGATTTAAAAAAATGTTATATGCAAACTTTAATCTAGAAGTGAGATAAAATAAATAAGTTTAACCTCCTAAGACACAAACTTTTCCATGGCATGCATTTTTAATTTCTCTTTGCTATTTGGGCTGATTGGGACCTGATGAATGTAAAAACAAAGAATTATGTGATTTTTTTTTAACCTGATTTTTGTTTCTGAGAAAAATTAGATCCGCATATAAGGATGTTCGCTTTAAATTCAGATAGAAGAGTGGCGGTATAACGTCCTTGTAAGTGTATATCAGGCCCTTGTAGAGCAAAATTTTGTATTTTAGTCTAGACAACCCAAAATGTGATGTCCACATTGGACGCCAGGTCCTAGGAGGTTAAAACAAATATTAGGAAATGAATACTATAAATGAAGTAACTCATTATTCTGGATCCAGGAAGAGCCGGTGGTTTGTTAATCAGTATTAAGCCTGGTTTCTTAAACAGTTTGAATAAAAAGCCCAATCAAACCGTATATGAGAGATACGCATCTATATTATTGAGAATTTTGTTTTGTTAACGTTATAATAAAGTGTTAAACATGCCTTGACAGAGTAATTGTGAGACATATGAAAAGTTTGTTTTACCGACACACTGAGTTCCATTGAGAGTGTAGCCCTGTTTGCAGGTGCAGGAAAATGATCCAGGGATATTTTTACACTCCATTTCATTTTGAGGACAAACATTTTCCCTCTGGCACTCGTCTATGTCGGAGCAAGTCAGTCCATTGCCCGTGTAGCCCAGGTCACAAACGCACTGGTATCCAGTTGGTGAACGGTGGCACAGGCCGCGACTGTGGCACGCAGGGTCACACAGTGGGCTGGGTGGCACACAAGTGTTATTAAAGGCCACTGTACCATTCAAACATGAGCAGACGTGAGAACCGGCCGAGTTGATACATGTTGAGAAAGCGGGGCAGGTTGTATTAGAGATGGAGCATTCGTCCACGTCCTGACAGAAGAAGCCATCGCCCCTGAAACCCTCCTGACAAGTGCATAAGAAGTTCCCTATTAGGTTAGTGCAGTTTGCTCGTGCGTGGCATATATCCTTCTGAGAACACTCGTCTGCATCCACGCACTGAGTGCCGTTTGCTACAAAGCCACTCTTGCAGGTGCAGGTGTATGAGCCTTGCGTGTTGATACACGTGGCATGGACATGACATGGGTTGTCTTTACACTCATCAATATCGATGCAATTCATGTTGCTACCAGGGCGGTAGTACCCAACCCGGCATGGGCACTGGTACGCCCCGTCGGTGTTATTGCACTCTTCATTCACGCCACAGGGATTCTTCAATTCCTTGCACTCATTTATATCCTGGCAAAGGGTACGGTTAATCAAGACGTAGCCAGGCTGACACAGGCATGAAAAGGATCCCTGATTGTTGACACACGTAGCTTTGTTTCTGCAACCTCCGTTATCCACCAAACACTCATTTATATCCCTGCATTGCTGTATCCCATCTCCAGAATAACCCACCTGACAAGTACAGTTGTAGGAGCCTGGAAGGTTAATGCACAGAGCACTGGTGTGGCACTGCTTAGCCTGCGAGCATTCATCCACATCCTCACAGGTAAAACCGTTCCCCCTGTATCCCTCCAAGCACTGACAAGAGAAGGACCCAGGTGAATTCGTGCAGGTTGCGTAGGGGCTGCAGCGGCCGGGCACGCACTCATCCACGTCAGTGCACTGGGAGTTATTAAAGATAAAGCCGCGGCCACAGTCACAGTAGTACGAGCCACCAGTGTTCACACAGGTAGTGGTAGAAGGACAGATGTTAGTTCTTTCACACTCATTTATGTCGTTACACTGTCTTCCGTTTCCAAGAAAACCAACTGGACAAGAGCACTCATAACTGCCCATCCTGTTGATGCACACCGCCCTGGGGTCACATGCATTGTTTCCATTGCATTCGTTTATGTCTACGCATGTCAGCCCATTCCCAGCAAAGCCACTTTTGCAAGTACACGTGTATGACCCTAAGCTGTTTTCACAATCTGCAAAACGGCTGCAGGTGCTAGCGGCACATTCATCGATGTCCACACAATTCTTTCCAATATTTTCAAAGCCAGGGCTGCATATGCAACTGTAGGATCCAGGCAGGTTTCTACAACCTCTGTAGCCATGTCCAGAAGGACACACGTTTGGAGTCTCTGAGCATTCATCTACATCCAGACATAGGTACTTTCCATTGCCCTTATAACCAGGATTACAGGCACAGACGTGAGACCCTGGGGTGTTGGTGCAGGTGGCGTTCCAATGGCAAATATTCGGTGTTGTGCATTCATTAATATCAGTACACTGAAAGCCGTTACCAGTAAAGCCACTTTTGCACTGGCATTTTCGTCCTCCCTCAAAGTTAGTACAAAGGGCATATTCATGGCAACCCCCGTTGTCTCTTTGACACTCATCTACGTCCTCGCAGGTTGTACCATCTCCAGTGTATCCACTGCGGCAGACACAGTTATAGCTGCCTAAGGTATTGGTGCAGTCTGCCTGTTTGTGGCAGTTGTTCAGGCCACTGCCACATTCGTCGATGTCGCTGCAGGTCAGACCATCGCCCTGGTAGCCCATTCTACACGCACAGGTAAAGGTGTTACTGATCCTTATACAGTCAGCGTTGGGGTTACATTTGCTGCCTGCTTCCTCACAGTCCCTCAGATCAACTGAAAAGACATAAAGACAAGAAATGAGCTTGAAAGAAGATGCACCTGATCATGTGTCACCTGAAAGTATTATGCAGAAGTCTGACACCTGCACCGCAGCAATCCAGCACTGCAAATAGACTGAACAGCCACAGAAGTGAAAACCTGTGAAGGCAAAGAAAAGAAAATTATGGGAACTGCCCATAACTATTTAAAGTAGCATATGCAACAATATACTTTTTCTAGAAACATTCTGCACTCTTCTTGGACAATGGATAAATAAGAAGAGTTCATACAAAGGTATACAAAGGTAAGGAGAGAGGAATTTCATCCAACTTGGACTTTTTATAGCTCTCTAAGTACAGATAAACACCCATGTTATACCCAAGTGGCCTCAGTTTCTACCTTATGTAGAGTGAGGTGAAATGTCATCCAGGTTTGTTTGTCAAGCTTTGGTGTGTAACTAGGCTTTTGTAACCAGAGAGCATGTGTTACCTTTTTTACTCTACTTACAGGCCTACTTTCATCACTCATCATCATTGTTACGGTCGATTTAACACAAATAAACCTATGGGGTTATCTTGACTCACCATCTAAGTAGGACTGTCGTTTGCAATAAGAAAAAACATGTTTTTGTTGAGTTCCTAAAAATATATTATGGCTACATCATACCATGAAATTAGATCTCCTATAGTTAATGCATTCACTTAAAAAAAGAAGTGTCAAAGTAATCGTAACACTTCCTAAGACATAGCATGCCTAAATATTCCAACCTGGTTTTACCATAAATGAAGACATTGAGTTTTATATTTAAAGCAAATATTTCATTTCACCTAAAAATAAACGCCCCAAACCCGATCAAAGGTCTTTGTGTGATTAATTTGTTTTTTGTCTCACAATGAGAAATCGATTTTGTGGACTTGTAAGATCTGGCAGTTATTTGGCGTCTGAAAAAATGTCATGTGCTGCACAAACTGGCTGATGGTATTAAAGATCAAAAAGCAAAAATCATTTCTGTTGATGACGTTATAATTTTCAGCATTATGATGACAAAATTTTCAGTTTTTTGTTGACTTCAGAGACGTAATAAGAAATTAAGGTAATTACAATGCTCTGCTCTGATAATCCTGATTTACAAAATGAAAAAAGTGAAGCACTTTTATTATTTATTCATTTGTTTTTCTGGTTTTGTTTTAGGTTCTTTTTTAATTTACCTGACCTGTTCATCCTCTTTGTGTTGTAAACTGAAAGAAACACAGTTCGCCACTCCACTGCCATATTTTCTACTTCCTTTGCATGATTAAAGCTTAAAAGTAATTACAGCTGACAGCTATAGGATTTTTAATGGATTTTGGATACCAGTATTTGGGGATTTAAAAGTACTATATTCCAATATATGAGACAACTTTTTAAAATTTATTTGGACACACAAAATTAGAACCGTTTTTTATAACCTTTGTTATATGTTTTCTTTTAATCTACTCACTTGCACTTATCACCGATTGCTCAGCAGCTGGGTAGTTGTATTTGTGGCATTTCAAACACTGGTATTAACACCACGGAATATTGATTTTACATATTAAAGGAAGTCAAGTAAAGGAAGTCTGCTGTTTTTTTGTTTTGTTGTAATGCATGTTACTGTGTAACACTATGTAACATGCATTACATAGTAAAATAAATATTCCTGTGTCTTTATGTCTTGAGCATTTGAAAATGCTGTATTAATGTGAGTTGAGAGAACAACCTCATTACAGGCTAAATACCAGGAACTCTCCTTAAGTCGCATTAAAACTGGGCGAGGCTGCTGAATGAGAGTTCAAATGTCTCCATTATTCAAAAAAAGGTGATCAAATAGTTAAAATGTGTTTTTCTCATCTCTTCTTTACTTTAAAACCATTTTTTAACTTTGATAAATTGCAATGCCGATAAAATGGCAAATAGCTAACAATGGCAGGCAATATTGTCAGCCGGTATTATTTGCTGATTGGTTGAGGTCTAAAAAACCTCCTTAATTACTGGGCCTTGGTGCAGATCATATTACTTCTAGGCTGGACTACTGTAATTCATTATTATCAGGAAGTCCTAAAAACTCCCTGAAAAGCCTTCAGCTAATCCAAAATGCTGCAGCAAGAGTCCTGACAGGGACTAGAAAGAGAGAGCAGATTGCTCCTGTTTTGGCTTCCCTTCATTGGCTTCCTGTTAAATCCAGAATTCAATTCAAAATCCTGCTCCTCACATACAAGGTCTTAAATAATCAGGCCCCATCTTATCTTAATGACCTTGTAGTACCATATCACCCTATTAGAGCACTTCGCTCTCGCTCTGCAGGCCTACTTGTTGTTCCTAGAGTATTTAAAAGTAGAATGGGAGGCAGAGCCTTCAGTTTTCAGGCCCCTCTTCTGTGGAACCTGTCATGGGTCTGAGTCTGTGACCCAGGGATCATGTGTTATTTTTGAGTTGAATGAATATTATGAGTTTTATTCATCTTTCTTAATCATTTATGGTTGTGGTGCGATCTGCTCCTGGTTCCTCGTTTCCCTGTGTGTTGTCATGTCAGCTTTGCTGCCCCACCAGGCCTGCAGAGTCCCTGCCTTGGAGCCAGCCACACCTGTGACAGTCACTCACCTGTTGCTGATCTGCCTAATCAAGGAGCTCTACTCAGCGCAGGATTATTAATCTAGAAATACAGTTAGTGCTCAGCTCGTATAATCGTGTTTTCAGTTACTCTCTTGTTGGAATGGTTAATGTGTTTTGTCTGTCGGTGGATGGGGCGGCACTCATCGTGGCATCTCTTGTTTTCAGGGTGATTACGCAAACGTGTGGAGGGAGCAGCACACTGTTGAACACAGCACTGAGGAGGACGAAACAGTACCACGCATCACGGAGAGGAATCACAGCACGGGGAATTGGGAGAGCACACACTGTGGATTACTGGCACTGTTTTCTCTGTAAATAAACACACTTTCTCCATTCTAAAAGTCCAGCGTTTGGCTTCTCTCTCAGCCAACCTTGACAGAACCAGCTTCCAGTTTGGATTCGGGAGACAGACACTATCTCTACTTTTAAGATTAGGCTTAAAACTTTCCTTTTTGCTAAAGCATATAGTTAGGGCTGGACCAGCTGACCCTGAATCCTCCCTTAGTTATGCTGCAATAGTCATAGGCTGCTGGGGAATTCCCATGATGCACTGAGTTTTTCCCTTTCAGTCACCTTTCTCTCTCAACATGTGTTAACAGACCTCTCTGCATTGAATCACACTTGTTATTAACCTCTGTCTCTCTTCCACAGCATGTCTTTTATCTTGCCTTCCTTCTCTCACCCCAACCGGTCGCAGCAGATGGCCCCGCCCCTCCCTGAGCCTGGTTCTGCTGGAGGTTTCTTCCTGTTAAAAGGGAGTTTTTCCTTCCCACTGTCGCCAAAGTGCTTGCTCATAGGGGGTCATATGATTGTTGGGTTTTCTCTGTATCTATTATTTAGGGTCTACTGTACAATATAAAGCGCCTTGAGGCGACTGTTGTTGTGATTTTGCTATATAAATAAAACTGAATTGAATTGGAGGTATCTCCTATCACTGATAGTATGCAAATCAAAAAATGGAGAAAGTATTAGTGTTTTAACACACTAATTTCTGTTTTCAGCTCACATAAATTGGGTGATACTGTTAGGTTTTGTATTGTTGATTGTCATTTATGCTTAGAAATATCTACTTATATATGCTTAGAGTTTTATAATTAGTTGTAGATTGGTAGAGGTTTGATCCTTGATAGTCTGCAAACTTTGTGTGCATTAGAGAGCACTCTGGGAGCATGGGAGAGGTCGTACCTTCTCTTATTGTTTTATGGTAGGATAAACGTAGCTATATCTGTTTTAGTCTAAGTGCCTTTTGTTTAGATGAACTGCTGGACTTCCAGACCAGCAGGTTTAGGGAAGTCTTTATGGGGTCACACTCTGACCCCCCCCACCCCACACACACACACACACACACAGTATTCTTTGTTCACATGTATACCTATGTAAGATGTTATATGCATATTCATGTAACCACAATAAAAGGAGTGCTATGGGGAACCTGGCTGAGAGTCTGACGGAGGTCAAGTGGTGGAACGACACTTGGCTCCAGGCAGGTCTCCCTCATGCATGAGTAACAAGAAGAACTTTGCCTACTTGGTGTTCAGTGCTTTTGCTGTGTTTTTAAATTGTCTCGTTCCAGCGGTGGGCCTGTGCTAGACAGACCCAACATTAATTGGTCCTTCGATGCCGGATCCCTAGAATTGACATTCACCGAGGGGAAAAAGAGACACGCCGATGGACGTCAGCCAGGACGTATAGAAGTTCCTGTAGTAAAGTCCCGAGACGTAAGAATTTGTCATCGGGCCGGTGGATTAGCTGTCTGTTTTTTCTCCTCGCTGGATGGTGATTGACGGGATTCGAGATTAATGCAAGAACAGCACCAAGTAAGTACTGTACAAAGAAGAGCGCTGTAGCTGCGCGGGTTCACGCAGACCTGAGCCGTGCGGTTAATCGCAGGCTTATAAAGGAAAGAGAGCAACGCCTATGCCGTGCGGTTTCACGCAGGCAGGTGCAGCTCAGTGACTGCGCGGGTACACGCGAGTCCAGGAGCTCAACGGCCGTGCGGGTTCACGCAGGCTGGGGAAAGTTATAGGCCTATTTGTGTTGTTTGTGTACGTCTGTGTCAGTTGTTAAAAGTAATCTGCATTAAGCTTAGGGTTGCTCAAATTCAGTACAATGACATATGAGGTGAAGTGATATAGGTAAATATTTTAACTAATGATGTGCATAGAGGCACTTGACCTGTTTGAAAGACTGTCGTCTTATTATGAGCCGTTGTTGAGATATAGAGCACACCTGTGAAAACAACTAATATGCTGAACCCTGTATGAAGCGGCTGAAAACTACTTGATGGAGAAGCTGAATTGAATATGAAAGTGCAGGTCTCACTGTGGGCAAAGCACGCAACCACTGTGTGAGGTTGCGTTGTGGTCTCTTCTGAGCTGATTAGCAAGCTACACATTATCAGATCGAGAGCTGGCTGAGAACTCATCAAAGACAGGGAAACAGAACTATGGTAACTGTGATAACTGGAGTGTGCAGCGTTTCCGTGAGCAGTTTTTCTGCATCTTGACTCGTGTGTGTGTGTGTGTGTGTGTGTAGAGTGTTCATAACATCAGCAGTGTTCAATGCTTTTGCTGTGTTTTTAAATTGTCTTGTTCCAGCAGTGGGCCTGTGCTAGACAGACCCAACAAATACACTTGCTCAGGTTTTCAGTATTTTAAACTTTGACCTTTTTAATATGAAAACCTATCACAGGAAACATAAGTATTGGCTCCTTTTACATATGTAACTATAGTTGGTAAATTTAACTCAGAGTTTCAACTGTGAGTTAGTTTTGAGGTGAGGGCTTTAGTTTAAAATCTTCTTGGCATAATGTCATGTAGTTTTCCCGCCACCGAAGCATTTTTATGGGAAATGACTCAGAGTACAGCTGAGCTAAATTATGAGAATAATACCAACAATCCCGTTTCTTCTGCTCAGATTACCATCTAAATGTTAAGACTGTCTCCAGGGCATGCAACACTATTGTCTGTGTCTCAGGAGAAGGTTCTGGATGGACAGTCAGTACTGAGGCTGACTCCAGTTACATCAATATGGGCACGCCTAGTGTAAATCATATTAATCTTCTTTAAGGGGGAGTCCTGCTTTAACAAATGACAAATAAGAAGTCCGTTGCCACGAACGCTCTCAGTCTTGCTAAAACTTTATGTCCTCTTTTTTAATTGGTCTGCTCTTCCGTACTCTACACTTTCTGTGAGTAAAAAGGTTTATTTAAAAAAAAATATCAGTCTCATGTCAAGCTGTACTTGATTAGCTTAGCACAGCACAAAGACTCTAAACATGGAAACAGATATTCCCTACACAGCCCAAAGTAAAAGAGACAGGCTTGTGAACATATTATATCTTCTTTGTTTAGCTGCAAAAAGAAAAAGGAAAAAATACCAAAATAAGTGGCAGCCTTCTAAGAAATAGTGCAACATATAAGCCTCTGTGAAAGCCAGAGGTGGAAAAAATGCATACAGAAAGTAAAGATATTTAAGCTGAAGTGTTGGAAGTAAAAGTAAAATTACCTAAAGATAAATACTCAAGGAAAGCACATAGTTAAGTACAGTAATGTAGAATTTGTACTTCCCACCTCTATAAAAAACCACATTGTATTTTTTAAACTTTATTTGCTCCCAGATTGTAAAAATGATGCAAAATATATTTATGAATTTAATTCATTCAAAAGCAGGTTTTGTAAAAGGTTATAGAGCGACCCTTCTCACCCCTCCTGGTATTTAACAACTACCTGTAGCTTTAGCTGGTTTGTATTACTAATGTGCCGATTACAGGGGATTACTGGAGTCCACAGGGGGAAAAAACATTTTCTGAGCAGCATTTCTTTATTGTGTAGAAGAAAAAGTCTTGAAATTGCACTTTTGTTTTATATTAAAGGGGATTAAATGCATTTTGCTGGTTCGGCCCACTTAAGATTAAAGTGGGCTGGATGTGGACCTCGACGCAAAATGACTTTGACAGCAGGTCACAGTTAACGTGCACTTGTATTTGGCAATGTCACAAACTGATCCATGTAACGAGGCACTATCAGTCCAGTGAAGCTTTCGTGCTTTATTTATATTCAAGCTGACATTATTTTTCAATAAAAATGCAATAACGATTATTTTACGTTACCTTCACACGTGAGGCTCGGTGACTCTAAGTCACGACAAAAAAAGAATGAAATAAGAGCAGAATAAAGTAGTGGAGCTCCTTCCTCACCTCATATTTCTGAGTCCGCTGGTCCTGTTTAAGTCTGAAATGGGGTAGAGAGTGTGGGCTTGCCACCTCCAGATCCTTCTCTTTCTCTGCTCTTTCCTCACAAGGTAAAACTTTATTTCTCGAGCAGCTTCTGTCGCTTTCTTCTCCTCCAACTCTACCTGGATTTCTCCACCCCTCTGGGTACAATAGCCCATCGCATCATACTGTCCACTGCCTTGACATCTTAAACCTCTGGGAAGGGGAACACCCATGTTGCCCTGATGTATCAGTTCATACACAATAAGTGGAACAGACCCAGAGGCCCTGGATTGTCCTCTCTATTGCAGACAAAAGATGGCAAAATTATTTCTATTCACCTGTTCAGCACAGGTGAAAGAGATCTGAAGCCTTCTGGTGACATCTTAGAGGTTTGATTGTGTTGCTCAGAAAAAATCAATTTAAATATTTTCTTATTTACATATTTTTGAATTCTGGATCCTGGAATTCTTACATCAAAACAAGGAAAAGATGAGGAAAAGACAGTTGAGCTAGTCCCCGAATCAGAGTTTGCAAGCCTGGATTTTTTGCTGTTACGCTCTTCTTCATCTACATCTTCTTTTCTGGACCTTTTCGTGGATCCACCAGGCAGCGGTTCTTCTTCTGTTACCTGCTGATTGATGTCCTCATCAGCAATATTACCAACGTGAGGACAGCCCTCGCTATCAGTGTCTCAAGCAGAGATGAAGTCAGAGTCATCATCAGAAAACTCCTCGCTCCATCTGATTCTTTTGTTTGGTTCCACATCTTCTTCATCCATCTCTCTAGACCTCCTCCTGGATACAGCCGGCTGAGGATCCTCTTCTGGGATGTACTGGTGAACATCCACACAGTCTTCAAATGCCTCATCAGAATCATCACTTTCAATGCCAACAACAACAACAACAGCATTATGATCATCATGCAGTTCATTGTGGTCAACATTGGCATTATTGTCTCTCACATTAATATTGAGAATGTTTACATTGTTCTCAATGATATTGTCAAAGTCCTCATCATATCGTGCCTCCATTTAATCTAATAGCTCATTCAGCCTCCAAAAAATGATATCATAGAGAGCAACATAAAGATTGTTCAGTAAGTCCCAGAGTCCACCAATAGGCTCATAAGCTGGTTCCTGATCTCCACTTGGAAACATTTCTGGGTTAACCTGTCGGCCTGCAAGATCATTTTATCTTTTAATTAGCATTCATAAATA
Organism: Haplochromis burtoni; assembly: GCF_018398535.1. Lineage (NCBI taxonomy): Eukaryota > Metazoa > Chordata > Actinopteri > Cichliformes > Cichlidae > Haplochromis > Haplochromis burtoni. The sequence goes on from NW_024582576.1 coordinate 747,234, forward strand.
TCTGCTGAAAATATCTGCTGTCTCAGTGACATCATCAACTCTGCAGGTGATAAACCAGTAGTGGCATGCGGTGTGATGCGATAACTGAACAGAAATTGGGACAGTCTGGTTTGCAAGGTATCAGCTTTTACTTTCTTCATCCCCTCCTGGGACTGGACCGCCCTCTCAGCCAACCCACTGGAAGAAGGATGGAAAGGTGCTGACCTCACATGGTCAATGCCATTCTGCTTCATGAATGACTCAAACTCAGCACTTGTGAAACATGTTCCATTGTCTGAAACTAACATTTTAGGTGGTCCAAACACACCGAAACTCTGTCGCAGTTTCTCTATAGTCACCTGTGATGTAGAGGATTTCACAGGGTAAATGTCCATCCACTTGGAAGGAGCATCCACTATGATTAGAAATATCTCCCCGAGGAAAGGCCCTGCATAGTCCACATGGATCCTGGACTATGGTGACTCCGGCCATTCGCAAGGGTGTAATGGTGCCGTAGGTGGAGACTTGTGGTGTTTCTGACACTCCTCACATGCCTGCACTTCCATTTCAACGTTCTCATCCATCCCAGGCCACCATACATAAGACCTTGCCAAGCCTTTCATCTTCGACATGCCTGTATGAGTCTGGTGCAGGAGTTTCAATATTTTGTCTCTGTCTTTGGTGGGAATAATTAGTCGGGCTCAGCAGAGCACGCAATCATCCCTCACACTCAGTTCCAGCTTTCTCTGTCGATATGGCTTGAAACAGGCCCCGGTCTGAACAAGCCAGCCTTTTAAGGTGTACTCACGAACTTGCAGCAATAAGACATCCTTAGCTGTCCAACGTTTGATCTGTGCAATGTCAACTAATGTGTCATCCAGTAGATTCATCATCAAAACCTGCTCAGCCATCTCTTCAGGCGCTGAGTCTGGTACAGCGGTACCTTATCTCTATGAAAGTCATAGAGAGGTGTTCTTTAGTTGTTCCCAGTTCAGGTTTTGTTTTGGTTTTTCCCTCGTTTTTGTTGTGTACACCGTCTGCAATAAAGCTCGCTCGCATCACAGCCAGTGCCAACGTTTTGGGTCCTCATTCTTACAACACCACACGACTGCTGCCGCAGGGTGATAGCAGGTATTTTTCAGCCCTAATTTTAGTCTGCACTTGAATTTGCAGCAAAGGTCAGTTCATGACAAAGGGACAGTGTTTTGAAACGTGGCAGTTAGTTCTAGCACCAGTGACATGGTGGCGGCATCAATTAAACATCCTGTTCAGGTCACAGAATGACACAGTAATAAATCCTTGGATGATAAAACAGCCACAGATACTGCGCAGGCTCATTAACTCTGTCCACTGTTGAGAAAACTGGGACAGTTTTATGGCCTTTCACTAAGATTTAAGTGTCTGGTCCCTTTTGACTGCATAATTGGTTACCCTGGTTACATGTAGCAGTGATAGGCTCTGCACTGCTATCAGTGTCTGTATGTGTAACAAACTCAGCATCTATTCTGCGTCGTCTAGGCAGGCGCATTTTTTTTCTTAAAGAAATCTTAATGTAATGTTTTTCCACTGCAAATATTAATCACAGTTAAATTAAGGGGGCTGGCAGTAAAAACTAAGCTGAGCTGTGATGTCGTCAAGTACAGCTCAGTTCCTATTGTAGAACGATACGGACTTGGTTCTTCATCTCACCTGTGCTTTGGTTCCTGTCCAAAACAGGTTTGACCAGGACGCACATGTGCAGAGAAAAGTAACCTTGTTGGGTGCGTGGACGGAATTTTTCATTCGGTCTTTGACTCTGCAGGAGACGGATGCATAGGAAGCGGACAGACGAAAACTTTCTCCTTCACGTTTGATTATGACAATGTGGATGTTTGCTGTTCTGGCCGCTCTCGCAGTAGCAGCCTCGGATCAGAGCTGTAAGCAGTTTAAATTTGATACAAACTTTATTCTGCTGAAAAGAAATGCACATTTAATGGAAATTTTCACCCAAAAAAAAAAACACATTTCAAAGTAAAGACATGGATATATTATGATTATATGCGATGTAGTTTTGCTTTTTACTTGACCAAATATTGTAATTAGCCGCCAGAGTTGAACCAAAAAGCTGTTTTTAATGTTATGCTAGCTAGTTTTGTTGGTGGGTGGCAGTTTAGAAGGTTTGTACCGCTCTGTTGGGACTAGCAGAGTCTAGCAAAGATTCAAGATTATATAATACTGAAAGGTTTTTTTGTTAAATTTAAACATCTTTAAGTCACAGTATAGTAATGTGGTTACATATACAGACGCTCGCATGATTGTGGTTGATGTGAAGAAGGTGAAAGGAGATCGCACCTATGACCTGTCCAGAATGGCCTACTACATGGAGAAAGACGTATGTACAACCTTTTTGTGTGTGTGCACGTTTTGTATAATGGACCCACTGGCTAACTCCATCAATTCACGTGACTTTCTGCAGGTGAAGATGCTGCCACTGTTTACTGACCAGAGCAGACGCTTTACTCCTTCTGTGGATGGGCAGAACCTGCTGATGGAGAAGATCATCATTTACTACGTGGATGAGGAGCCCCCGACTGTTCGTGCATCTCGTCCTCCTTGTCCAATTTTTTTTTAATTTTGAAAGGAAATTTTAAAAATGCTTTTTTAAAGTAATCCCTTACCATCTAAATGTTAACACTCTTGAAATTTCACTTCTTTTTATATTAAAGGGGATTAAAGGCATGGTTAAACATTTTCATACTGAGACAAAGGGGAGTTTCTCTGGTTCGGCCCACTTAAGATTAAAGTGGGCTGGATGTGGACCTCGATGCAAAACGACTTTGACAGCAGGTCACAGTTAACGTACACTTGTATTTGCCAAAGTATGTCACAAACTGACACATGTAACAGTCCAGTGAAGCTTTCATATATTCAAGCTGACATTAATTTTTAATAAAAATATCAGTGCATTAGTAAAACGCAATAACGATTATTTTACGTTACCTTTACACGTGAGGCTGGGTGACTCTAAGTCATGACAGTGCCTTGCCCCCAACAAAAGAATAAAATAAAAGCAGAATAAAGTAGATCCTTCCTCACCTCATATTTCTGAGTCCTCTGGTCCTGTTTAAGCCTTTGAGTTGATCGATTTTGGTACAGAGTAGAAAAGGCTTGTGGATATTCTGGGGTTGCTGTAACTCAGGAGGAAAGTCTCTGAGTGAAGATCAGATAAAATCTGATTTCGGATGTTTATGGTTTGTGTTAATGTGCGTTCCTACTAGAAAATAAAATAACCATTCTCTCTCTTATTTTTAAAGGAAGTGTGCATGCATCCAGCCAAGTTTTTAAGTACATGTGTTCAACTGCTTTCTAATAAAAATATGTAATAAGCCAATCACATGGCAGGAACTCAGTGCAGTATGTAGACATGGTCAAGACAAGCTGTCATGTTCTGTTTTAGACTTCATCTGGGTGAGATTATATTCTGAGTGGTTTATGTTTGTTTTCTTGAAGTTTTCTGTTCTAGTTTGATCATTGATCAGAAGTTTGATCACGAGTCTCTGTTACGGTGTGGGTCTCGGGTTCTTAGTCATTCTTTCATTATGTTTAGAGTGTGTTTCTGTTTTCCTTCAGTTGTTTGTGTTTACCAAGTTTTCTCTGCGTTTTTGTCTGTTCATCAGTTTCCCTGTTGTGTCTCTTGTTTCCTCTTTTATTCTGATAGACTGTGTTCAGCGTATTTAGTTTTGCTTCCTCCCTGTCTTGTCAGCTCTGATTAGTCCCAGTTGTGTAACCGCCTGTTCCAGTCCCCTCGTTATCCTGCCTGTGTATTTAAGTCTTCAGTCTCCCTGCTTGTTGTCACATCCTCCACGTTAGCTGTGTGTTGTAGTTCCATGGTCTCAAGTCTCTGCAGTTGTTAGTTCTAATTTGTCTTTATTTTGTTTCCTTCATCTGCTTTGTTTTTAGTTCATTTTACCAACAATTAAAGCTGCTGCTTTAAAGTTTGTGTCTCAGAGTCCTGCATTTGTTCCAACCCTTGCCTGCCGCACAGCTCACCATGACACGAGCTGCTGGAGTTCAAGCCAAGCATCAGAATGGGAAAGAAAGGTTTAATTTAATTGATTTGGGACCTTGCATAGTTGTTAATGCCAGGCAGGTGAGTATTCTTAAATGGCCTGGCTCCGTCTTACCTGTCAGACCTTTTACACCAATACACTCCACAAAGATCTCTCAGATCATCTGACCAGTCACTCCTTACTGTCCCCATGTCGAGACTGAAACACCGAGGGGACCGAGCTTTCGCTGTTGTGGCCCCCCAAACTATGGAACAAACTGCCCCTCCATATCAGGCTGGCCCCAACACTTGAAATGTTTAAATCACTTTTAAAGACACACTTTTTTTCAAAGGCTTTCTAGGAGTATTATCAGAGTCAGTTTGTAGTCAGTTTTTAGTCAGCTGTTGATCATTCTTAATCTTTCTACCTTGTTAATCTTATTCATTGTATATCTTATTGTTTATTCTACTCATGTTGTGATATTTAGTATATACACTGATTTATTTTTATCTTTTTTAATTATATATTTATTTTGTTTATTGATTTCATTGTATGCTTAAAGTATGGTTTTTAACTGCTATCTCTGTTTTATTATTGGAAAGCACTTTGGTCAACTTTGTTGTTTTTAAAAGTGCTATATAAATAAAGTTGGATTGGATTGGATTGGATTCTGGGAACGGTTGATCTGCTGGGATTTTGATACACAAACATCTTTTGGGTGGACAGAAAATGGTCTAAGAGAAAACACTGATGTCAGAGGAGAATGGCCACACTGCTTTAACATGACACAAAGGCAACAGTAACGCAATTAACCATTCGTTACAAACACGTTATGCAGAAGAGTGTCTCTGAATTCATGTTAAATGAATTGCAAATGGGCTGCACCGGGTGCTACTGCTGTTAGCAAACAACAGTAAACTGAGGTTATAGTTTGCATGTGCTCACCACAATAATGTGGTTTGATGAGTTTCGATTTTGTTGCAACATCTAGATGTTATGATCTAATTATGGCATGAACAACATGAAAGCCCCTTTCCGTCTTAACGGTTCAGGCTACCAGTAGTGGTGTAATGGTGTGAGGGAAATCTTCTTGGTATCAAAGAACAGAAAGCCGAGGTTATAGTTTACATAAGATCACTAAAATGTTCTGGTCCGATTAGTCTTGAGTTCAGCTGCTGTCAGGTCAGACTTTACTGTAAACAACCATGAATCTGTTCTGCCTTTTATCAGTGGTTCAGACAGCTGCTGCTGGTTCAACATGTATTTTTCCTTGATGTTACCTTGTCACAGTTTAGGCTCCTTAGTACCAACTGAAATTTTCAGGGTGAGATTCACATCTCAATAAAAAACAGAGAATTATCTTTCAGTTAACACTACTGATTTACATCCTGGAAGAACTTCCATACTGGAAGAAAGAGCGAAAGAGATCATATGTAAAAGGGAATTTTGAAAAAGTGCTTATAAACGTTATAAATGATCTTTTTTTTCTTAAAGAAATCTTAATGTAATGTTTTTCCATTGCAAATATTAATCACAGTTAAATTAAGGGGGGATGGCATTAAAAACTAAGCTAAGCTGTGATGCCATCAAGTACACTTCCGTTCATACTGTAGAACCACCGCGCTGCGTTCTCCTGAAGACTCTCGTTTGAACAAACTTGCGCCCACCGGAGCCTCGACTGAATTCTTCGTTCGGACTCTGCAGGAGACGGACGCATAGGAAGCGGACAAACGAAGACTTCTTTCTTCGCCTTTGATCATGAAAGTGTGGGTTTTTGCTGTTCTGGCCGCTCTCGCGGTCGGAGCCTCAGCTCAGAGCTGTAAGTAGTTTAAATTTGATACAAACTTGATTC
>NW_024582576.1:754187-755381 GCF_018398535.1 Haplochromis burtoni
TTCAGGTGAGTGACAGTCCAACAAAAAACTGCTTGTAATTTAGAACAAAGCAAAAAGCACCACTGCCATGCTAACTAACATCCTGTCATTCTACAGTATGACCCAGACGCTCGCATGATTGTGGTTGATGTGACTAAGCCAAAAGGAGAGCGCATCAATGACCTGTCCAGAATGGCCTACTACATGGAGAAAGACGTATGTACAACCTGTGTGTTTGTGTACGTTTTGTATAATGGACCCACTGGCTAACTCCATCATTTCATGTGACTTTCTGCAGGTGAAGGAGCTGCCACTGTTTACTGAGCAGAAAACCTTTACTGCTTCTGTGGATGGGCAGACTCTGATGATGGAGAAGATCATCATTTACTATGTGGACGAGGAGCCCCCGACCATCACCATGAAGCACCTGACAGGCGGGATCATCGCCGTCATCGTGGTGGTGGTGCTGGCTGTGATTGCTGGCCTGCTGGCTGTGGTGAGCGCATCTGCATGTCAGAAGTGTCGTTTAAAGAACAAATGTTAAAACAAAAGGCCATAATTTGGTTTCTTCTCTGTGTTTGTAGTTCTTTTTCCAGAAGCGACAGAGGAAGTACAAAAAAACTCAGGTGAGATAAACGACCTGCTGTCGGTAAATTTATCTTTTGAGAAAAAGGGGTCATTATATAAACTTTTTTGGTGTGTCTGCTCTTTCCTCTAATTCAGCAAAGAGAGATGGCGCAAATGTAAAGCAGAGAGAGTGTGAAGAGTCGACACATACGCGTACCTGACAGGCAGGATCACTGCTGTCATCGTGGTGGTAGCGATTGCTGTGATTGCTGTGGCGAGTGTATTTGCATGTCAGAAGTGTCGTTTAAAGAACAAATGTTAAAATAAAAAGCCATAATTTGCAACTGTTTACTGACCAGAGCAGACGCTTTACTCCTTCTGTGGATGGGCAGAACCTGATGATGGAGAAGATCATCATTTACTACGTGGATGAGGAGCCCCCGACTGTTAGTGCATCTCTTCCTTCTTGTCCAATTTTTTTTTTAATCTTTAAAGGAAATTTTAAAAATGCTTTTTTAAAGTAATCCCTTACCATCTAAACGTTAAGACTGTCTCCAGGGCATGCAACACTATTGTCTGTGTCTCAGGAGAAGGTTGTGGATGGACAGTCAGTTACATCAATATGGACACGCCTGGTGTAAATCATGT
>NW_024582576.1:755401-757305 GCF_018398535.1 Haplochromis burtoni
TCAACGCATCTGGTTATGTTAATTCAGCTTTGCCGGGGCCCTGCTGCGATTGGTGCGTGGATATACAGCTCCAGAGTGACTGGTTCCAGCTGGAGGCCCCGCCCATCAAATGAAGGATGGAGCTCTGTGGTGAGAGAGGTTCTCGCGTTTCTCCCAACATCCAAGCAGTACGCCTGTGACATTGTGACAGTTGAGGAAGTGGAGTGGGTAGGAGTGAGCTGCCGTTTCTTTTGATCACCTGTTTTCTCCTGTTTTGAGTAAGTTAAGGAAGTCAGAGTCTGTCTTCGTTTTTGGCACTTGTTTTGGTAAGGTTAGGTGTGTGGGAATCAGTTTAGATTCGTTTTGTTTATTATTTTGGCCTTAGCTCACCCCGACGTGTTGACACTCCTGTTTTGTTGTATCTGTTTTATCACTTTGTAAATAAATCACCTTTTAACAAACTGATTTGTTTCCTGTCACTGCTTCGGTCTTGTGGGGCGAGCGAGTCCTTCACTCATGTTATTGCCTGGCCCCTAGATGGGTCGTAAGAACCTGCTTTAGCAAATGACAAATAAGAAGTCCATTGCCATGAACACTCTCAGTCTTGTTAAAACTTTATGTAGTTTATGTATATTTTTTTATTGACATGTTTCTATATTATATCTTATTTTTTCAGCTGCAAAAAAAGGAAAAAAGATCAAAATAAGTGTTTTTATTTCAGAAAATTATTATTTTTTTGATAGGCACAGTGAAGACTCACAGGAAAGTGGAGGATGGAGAGAGGGGAAGACCGCCTGGGTTCCTCCACAGTCGGCAGATCTCTGTCCAATGATGCTTTCATGTCAACGTGTGCCAAAATCTCTGAGGAATGTCCAAAACATGTTTATGAATTTAATTCATGCTAAAAGCAGGTTTTGTAAAAGGTTTTAGAGCCATGCTTCTCACCCCTCCTGGTATTTAATAATGCTAACATATTCTAACTGTAGCTTTAGCTGGTTTGTATTACTAATGTACACTGATGACAGTAACAAGGCCCTTTGTGGGATTTTTTTTTTTAAAGATCTAATTGAATTTTCTGGATTTGGGTTGAATTTGCCACGAAGATCAGTTCACAACAAAGTGACAGTGTTTTGAAATGTGTGCCAGTCAGTTCTAGCACCAGTCACATGGTGGCGCCATCTCTCAGCCATTCTGTTCACGTCACAGAATGACATAGTAATAAATCCTTGGATGATAAAACAGCCACAGATACTGCGCAGGTTTATTAGCTCTGTCCACTGGTGAGAAAACTGGGACAATCTTATGGCCTGTTATAAAGATTAAGGTGTCTGATCCCTTTTGACTGCACAATTGGTTACCCTGGTTACATGTAGCAGTGATAGACTTTGCACAGCAACAAGCAACAGTTACAAGCTCAGCATCTATGCTGCATGCTTGTTCAGGCAGGCGCTGAAAAAGCCAAATTTAGCTGTTGGCTAATTGGCATCCAGACTGGATGCATTAAATAGCCTGTATGGCTTCACACAGAGTTCCAAACTTGTCCTACAAGCTTCCTTAAAGTAAGCTAGGAGGCTACGTTTTTAAGTATGAGTAGTTATTTTTATCGAATCAAATGGACCAATATGGCAAAGCCGTGATGATCCATTGTAAAACCGTTGGGTATCTTTGTTGACCTTCAGACAACAATTCTGACGGCTAAAGAACCAAACGGGACAGATGGAAAAAACAACAACAACAAAAAAAAAATCCCTCTCTTATTTTTAAAGGAAGTGTGCATGCATCAACTGCTTTCTAATAAAAATATCTAATCAGCCAATCACATGGCAGGAACTCAGTGCAGTATGTAGACATGGTTAAGACAAGCTGTCATGTTATGTTTTAGACTTCATCTGGGTGAGATTATATTCTAAATTGAGTTATACTCT
>NW_024582576.1:757627-764718 GCF_018398535.1 Haplochromis burtoni
TATAACTTACAAAAAGAAGCTCAAGTGGCTTCATTGTCATTTCAACCACTGAGACCATGGTGCTACATGTAACAGTAAATCAGCACAGGACTGCATAAAGTGCAAGTATGCAAAAATTAAAGAACTGTGCAACAGAACGATGCATACACTAGTCGGTGCAATAGAAACGTGCAACAATGACAGTGGGTTGTGCAAAAAGTAGCTGAGGTAATGAAATGAATGTACAAAGGTATGTGTGAGTCTGTGATTTCGGCTATGTTTATGGTTTGTGTTATGTGTGTTCCCACTAGAAAATAAAATTAACCATTCTCTCTCAGGCCCTCCAAATTATGGAGGCCTTTCTGCCCTCACCACACTCCCTGCCAGTGGCTGATGCCCTCAGGCGCGGATGTGTTCGGTGGTTCTGTGTCCGTGGCATGGGCGCTCATGAGTATTACCGGCTCACCGAAAACATGGCCGACGCCTGACTCGCTTGGGGCCCTTCTGGTGCCTGCAGCTCGGTTCACTCTGGCACAGCTGGCTGCGGCAGAGCCTGGGCACGCCATGCAAGTCCCCCTCTGCTTATGCCACAGCTGCTTGGTGACCCCTTGTCAGGGGCTCTCCTTTGCTCTTCCCAGAAGGGTGGCACGGATGCCCCTCTGGTGGTCCTCCTTGGGCTCTCACACTCTGGGGCCTCTGGATGTCTGGGGCCTGGATGTACTCCATGCATGCTTCATGCCCTGGGGGACGGGGCTATGGCCCCCCACACCGGCTAGCAGATCGTTACATGGAGAAACCTTTTGAATACAAGCGCGCTCATCCACGCAGGTGTGCACTGTTCATAGACACAAACCACACCTTTCTTGGCTGCTACCTCTGAGTGGTTTACGTTTGTTTTCTTGTACAGTGTCCTTGGGTGTTTTGAAAGGCGCTTTTAGATCAAATGTATTATTGTTATTAATATTATTATTTTTAAATTTGATACAAACTTTATTCTGCTGAAAAGAAATGCATAGTTCAGTTTGACCTAGATTTAATGGACATTTTCAGAAAAACAACAACAACAAATTTAAATTTAAGACATAGATATATATTTCTATAAGATGTAGTCTTGCTTGTTTTGTTTGATCAAATATTGTAATTAGCCGCCAGAGTTGAACCAAAAAGCTGTAGCTAGTTTTGTTGGCGAGTGGGGGTTGGGAAGGTTTGTTCCGCTGTGTTGGGACTCACAGCCAAAAGATTCACCCTTATATAATACTGCATCTTTTAAAAATAAAAAATTATGCTTCATGAAGTCACAGTACAGTAATGTTATTACGTATTTGAGTTCCCATTAATAACCTGCTAGTGTTGTGGTGTTTTTTTCCCCCTCTTTCTCTTTAGTTCCAACAACATGTGCCACTATGAAGTGGGCTATCTGCGACGGACCCCCATGTACATGTACTCTTCTGGTTGGTAATGGTGTTAAACAGCCCATAGACTGCACAGCATGTAAGTTTAGAAGTGATAAAGGGGCTCCTTCCTGTTTCATGTCCTCTGTTTGACACTCCAGCCTGCTCATGGTGTGCATTTTGTTCCCCCCCTCAGTGGTCCCCAAGTAGGGCTAGGCCATATTATACCATTCACGGTAATACCGGTAAAATGCTAACGATAAGAAAATGAAATATCGCGATAGAATATATGGGTAAAACGCGCATGCGCAGTGGCGAAATAGCACAGCGGCAACGAAGAACGAGAAGGGGGAAAGCGGATTGTTGAGTGAAACGGATGAACCAGAATTGATTTGTAAAAATGGTGCATCTTAACTGATTTGGTGTTTGTCCGTCAGATACACAACAAAGCACATTTTTTGTAGAACATGCAAGCGGGCCGTCGTTATTGCCGTATTTGTAGGACTAAGGCGCTCGTAAATCTGGGGATAATCTGGGTCCTAAACTCCGTCCTTTAAGGTCCCAAAGTCAAACGAACACTGCAGCATCACTGAGAGTTAAAAACTGTCTAAATTCTTTCATCTTTAATAAAACGATCAGCATTGCTGCTTTACCAGGTGTAACTATGAAGTTTAACTTCCAGGCATCCATGAAAACAAAATTTATTACATTTAACGGAGTTAGAAGTTAGCAGGAAGCTAGCGGAAGTTAGCTCGCTAGTTTCGCTAGTTACCTAAGCATGTTCTGACTGAGAGATTTCTGAAAAAATTCAAACGTACAGCTCTGCTATCACTTCCAACATAAATGAAGACAGGAAACTAAACAGCAGTGACGTTTGTAGGGTTACTGAAGTTGGGCTAGGTGCAGTGGCAGTCCTAGCCTGTTTGGCGCCCTGGGCGAACACTCCCTCTGGCGCCCCACACACACCTCCCCACACACACACCTCCACCCACACACCCCATCTATCCATCCATTCGCTTCCGCTTATCCTTTTCAGGGTCGCAGGGGGCGCTGGAGCCCATCCCAGCTGTCATAGGGCGAGGCAGGGCAGACACACCCACCCACACACATAAAACATATTATGGATTGTACATTAACATAAAACTGTTGTCGGAACCATACTGATTTTCACCAGAGAAACACACACACACACACACATATGAAGAGAGAGAGAGCGTATGCATACTATGCAAACGGCTACCAAACAGCCATCATAATTCGCCATGCAATGAGAACAGGACAAATCAAGAATTGACGATGACTAATTAATATTGTGCTGAACACAGGAGGTCTGTCAGCGGCTGGGTATCAGGAAGACCCGGACGACGCCACTGCACCCCAAAGCGATGGGTTGGTGGAACGCTTCAACCACACCCTGGCCACCCAGCTTGCTATCCTGACCTCCCGCCAGCAGCGTGACTGGGATCAACACCTTCCCCTGGTCCTAATGGCCTACCGTTCTGCAGTCCAGGAATCTACTAAGTGCACTCCAGCGGCCTTGATGTTCGGTCATGAGCTTCGTACCCCAGTGGACTTGGTGTTTGGATCCCCCCCCCGAGCAGGAAGTGTGCCCGGCTCCGAGAGGTGCATCAGTTGACCAGGCAGGCTCTCCGAGATGCAGGCTCCCGGCAGAAGCGAGCTTATGATACCCGCTGCAAGGGGGAAGGACTTTCGCCCGGTCAGCATGTGTGGGTCTACAGCCCGGAGAGGAAGAAAGGGCTTTCTCCCAAACTGATGAGCCAGTGGGTTGGACCCTGCACTGTTCTTGAGAGGCTGTCCGACGTGGTCTACAGGGTGCGGCTGGTCAAACGGAACAGGGTGGTCGTACTCCATCGCGATCGCCTGGCACCCTATCAGCCCTTGAGTCCATCCAGGGAGACGTCAGGGTCCCAGCTTCAACTGCAGGCCCCCAACCTGGCCTCGGAGGCAGCTGGGGGACCCACGGAACGTCCTCAACGAAGCCGTCGCCTTCCCCAACACCTCAGAGACTTTGCTATGGACATGCCGGTTGCTGGGGACAGCTAACCACTCAGGTGGGGGCTGTGTGGCGTGTTGGGGGAACAGCTAGTTCTCTCCCATCATGCCTTGGGACATGTGCTGCTGTTTAGATGTTCTTGTTTTATTGTTTATGGTTACGTTACTTTTAACTGTTATCTTGAATGTTGTGTTTACGCTGTGGTGCAGAGTCACTGACAGTTGTTGTTTTGTAGAGAGAGTGCTGTACCATGAGTGACTTCTGTTGTGCTGTTGTTGAACTTGAGGCACATTGTAGCACAAATAAGTGTTTTAATAAAGAGCTCCCCCTACCAGCTTGGGGTTGAATAACAAGCTCAATCTTTCTCTGTGAGCTTCTTTGTAAAGATTCCTCTGCATGCCACACTATCATAATAGGAAAAACAGCAATGTGACTTGAAGTGTAAATTATTTATTTCATTTTATGCAGGTTAAATGTCGCATCTGTTCTGCGGAGCTTTCTTACACAAACAAAAGCACCTCCTCAGTGTTTAGGCATTACAGAGCCAAACATGAAAATGAGGAGACAAACACACCGAGAATGAACACTGGTAGGCCTATATTGACACTGAACATCTTTATCATCATTTTTTTTAAATTAATATGTGTTTTATTATTTTCATCTAGGAAGACTGCTCTGGACCAGGCAGTCCTGAATTTTATTATAAAGGACTGCCAACCCCTTAGTATTGTGGAGAGTGAGTGTAACGTACTGGGGGAATAGGAAGACATCTTATCAGAACCTTATCCACCTGGCTTTACAGCTTTTGTGTACCCCAGCTTCATCTGTTCCTGTGAGTTTCCAAAGCTGGGGAAATGGTGAAAAAAAAAATAAATTAATTAAAAAAAAACAAAAAAAACAAAAAACGCAATAGACTGAATGCAAAAACATTGGATAAACCAATTTTTCTGAATAGAAATTTATAATAAACTGAGTCAAATGGGTAATATTACATTCACAATACTTTCATTTTAATTTTCACTTAATGTCATTCATAATATATTTTAAAGATGTCTACAATATTTGTAATATAGAAGATATAAAATGACTCCATGGAAAGTACAATACCTTACCGTGTATACAGTGTATATAAGTATGACTAGGTCATTGAATCAGTGTCTGTTGTGAGTCTCAAGTAAGTTGCCTGCAATGATATTTAAGGTCCAGCAGGTGTCAGTATGGAGCAAAACAGCAAAACTGTGCCGACACAGTTTGGGGAATGTGCTGAAACGCTTCACGAGGCCTCATCTACCCATCACTACTGGTGCGTCAACAACTCTGGAGTTCGTCGAACTGACAAGGGAGACCAGAACCTCCAGTGTGAGAAGCTCTATTGGTAATTCACACACAGTTTCTGTCCCTCCACACACAGGACTCAGTTCTGCTTCTATGGGCCACCTTTGTTTACTCTTTCCCACCCAGGCTTCTAGACTTCTGATGGACCAACATTTCTACACAATTAGGAATATATCGCCACCTGTTGCTTTGGCATGTTCCTGGCAGCGTTTTCCTTCGTTTTGGGCGTTTACGTGTGGATGGGATTTCTTTTAGAAGCAAAAACTCAAAAACTGTTTTCAAAAATGCCCGTGTACGTGTGGATGTAGCCTCAGCCCTCAGTCTCCCTCTGCTTGTTGTTGTCTCAAGTCTCTGCATTTGTTAGTTCTTTGTCTTTATTTTGTTTCCTTAGTGTTCATCTGCTTTGTTTTTAGTTCATTTTACCAACAATTAAAGCTGCTGCTTTAAAGTTTTTGTCTCGGAGTCCTACATTTGTTCCTTACTTGCCACATGACACGAGCTGCTGGAGTTCAAGCCAAGCATCAAAATGTGAAAAAAGTTTAATTTAATTGATTTGGAACCTGACATAGTTGTTAATGCCAGCCAGGTGAGTTTTTTGGAAACTGTTGATCTACTGGGATTTTGACACACAAACATCTTTTGGATGAACAGAAAATATTGGAAGTTCTTTGGGTGAAAATATCGATGTCAGAGGAAAATGGCCACACCGCTTTAGCGTGACACAAAGGCAACAGTAAGTCAAATAATCACTCATTACAAACAAGAGTTTCTCTGAATACATGTTGAAGCAGATGGGCTGCAGTAACAGACCACACCGGTGCTGCTCCTGTTAGGTGAGAACAGGAAACTGAGGCTACAGTTTGCATGTGCTCACCACAATTCTCTGGTTTGATGAGTCTCGATTTTTGTTGCAACAACCAGATCGAACGATCCAAATATAGCATGAAGAACTTGGAAGCCAGTTTCCATCTTCCCATATATCAACAGTTCAGGCTACCAGTGGTGGTGGTGTAATGGTGTGAGGGAAATCTTCTTGCCATGCACTCTTCTGGTCCGATTAGTCTTGAGTTCAGCTGCTGTCAGGTCAGACTTTACTGTAAACAACCATGAATCTGTTCTGCCTTTTATCAGTGGTTCAGACAGCTGCTGCTGGTTCAACATGCATTTTTCCTTGAGGTTACCTTGTCACAGTTTAGGCTCCTTAGTACCACCTGAACATTGTTTATACACCACAGCCTAACTGAGTCTTGTTCCTGACTATTCCCATCACTTTATGACAACAGCGTACTCATCTTCTCTGCCTTCTTACAGCAGGATAACGCACCATGTCACAAGGCTCAGATCATCTCAAACTGATTTCGTGAACATGAAAGCGAGTTCACAGCACTCCACTGGCCTCTACAGTCAGCAGATCTCAGTCCAATAGAGCACCTTTGGGAAGTAGTGAAACCAGAGACTCACATCATGGATGTGTGATGCTGTCATGTCAACATGTGCCAAAATCTGAGGAATGTCTAAACTGGTAAAAGGTGTGCTCTTTGACTGTTACTAAAAAAAAAAAGTCTACTTAAACAATTCTGTATAATAAAATATAAAAATCTTATGGGGGAACCAAAACTTATTCATGCAGCTTTTGGACACATTTCTAGAATCACTTAGTAGACAGAATAGATTTGGACCACAAATACCTGAACTACAGGTTTGGGGCCTCACACATTCATGTTATTAGTTACATCTGTGTCACTAACAACATAATCTTTGTGAGTGTCAAGGTTCATGACTCAGTCTGAATGAAAGTCAAAAGGGGGTTTATTTATAAAAGTGACACCAGGTGAGAAGATCAATACATAGTGCTGTTCTGGGGCAGGGCAGGGGGTGCAGAGCAAGGTCCAAACTCCTTTTCACACTGCCAGTGACTCACAATAATCCAAAAGAAACTCCAGCCCAAGCTGGACCCTTATCCACTCAGGGTTCACAAAGAAGGGAAGCGGTTCAGGGAAGTCCATACACAAGGGGAAGTCAACGTTAGCAAAGCGCATGAAGAAATCACTAGGTGAGCTGGGTTACACTGACACAGGTTAGCACGACAATCCAACAACAAGTCTTCTTCTTCTTCTTCTTCTTCTTGTACGTATTATTGGCGGTTGGCAAACAACTGCATGGTGCATTATCGCCATGGAGTGTGGACAGGAATCACGCTCAAAAAACAAACACAAAAAAACCCTTCATATCCTCCCAAACAACCTTCCTTCTCTCAAAAACTAAAACAAGGCCTGATAACATTTATCCCCCGACTCCTTCTGTAATAACCCAACAAGATCAAGTTTCATAGCAATGCTACTGAGATTTTGGGCCAATAGTCTCCTCTCCTT
>NW_024582576.1:764738-767237 GCF_018398535.1 Haplochromis burtoni
AGATCTCAGTCTTGACACCACCACCTCCTCTCGCCTACTCCTTCTTGTGGCTCTCCTCACTCCCACCCCCCTTTGAATTTTATATAACCACCTTCCCCTCCTGTCTTCGTCCCACTGTTTCTGCCATCTACCCCTAATTTCTAGCTTAATAATACTTCCTCCTGACCAAAATTCACCACCAGATCAACCATCTTTGCTAACCTATCCGCTGCTTCATTCCCCCTTAGTGAGCCGGGACCCATACAAACACTACTGACAGACCATCATATGTATCCTGAAAAGAGTTTGCTGAACCTCTATTAAAATATCTGACCTACCTTTCAAATGACCATTCTGTAGACTGACCAAGGCTGCACTTGAATCTGAACAAATAATTGGTTTCAAAGGCCTCAAATCTTCCACCCACTGTACTGCTGATAGAATTGCTATCATTTCTCCTGTAAACACAGACAATCCATTATTAATCCTCTTCCCAATTTTTACCATAAAGTCTGGAATTACTACTGCCACCCCCATTTGACTAGCTGGTTTCTTTGAAGCATCCGTATATACTTGCACATAACCATAATACTGATCGATGTAACCCTGAACTATATTTGAGTCTAGACCGCCTGCCTTGTCCTTACTCTTCTGGCACAATAAAGCAAAATCTACAGCTGCTTCAGGAAGTAACCATGGAGGGATTGCAGGCCTCGGCACTCGCTGACATATGTCTAAGTGTTCCAATTTAAGTTCTCTAGCTCTTCCCCCCACCACACATCCAAAACTCTTTAACTCCCTCCCGCCCTTCTCCCAGCAAGGTCTAAGTACATCTAATGTAGGGTGATCCTGTAAGTTCCAACGACAAGTCTTCTTCTTCTTCTCCTACATTTTAATGGCGGTTGGCAAACAACTTTTAGGTGCATTTACCACCACCCTCTGGAATCGAGTGTGGGTCGGAACGGTTTTGTAATCTGCAGCCTCGGATACGCACCCGTCGATCTTAAAAAGCCAAACACTGCCCTATAAATAACATCCCCTGCATCCCTTTGAAACATGTCCCTCACCCTGAACACACTGAACACTATTTTCTTGCAATTCAGACTTCAATACTTCCCTTTCTCGCTTGTACTTTTTGCACTCCAACACTACATGCTCAAATGTCTCCTCTTGTCCACAGAAGTCACAAGTCCCTGTGTCATGTTTGCCCATCTTTTTAAGTGTGCCATTCAAGCCTGTGTGACCAAATCTTACTCTCGAGATGATATCCTCGTCTCTTCTACTGCTAAAGCTCCTTCTACATTGCCCGACTGTTTTCTGCATGCTATAATAATACCTGCCTTTCCCCTCTCCGTCCCATTGTGACTGCCACTTCTCCTTTAACTTTACCTTGATTATACTTTTCACCTCACTTTTGCTGTATTTTACAGGCAAACCTACACGACTCCTTCTTGCTGCACCTTTTGCAAACTTATCAGCCTGTTCATTACCATCAACACCGATATGCGCAGGAACCCATAAGAAAACCACTTCTATCCCTCTAGGTTTAATTCTATACAATAAATGAAATATCTCAAAAACAATATCTTGTCTAGAGTTCAAAGACATTATCTATACTCACTAGTGCGCTGCTAGAGTCCGAGCAAACCAAATACCTCCCTATTGGTGCGTCCTCCATCCAGGTCAAAGCTAGTAAAATTGCTACAAGCTCCCCAGTATAAACTGCCAAATCATCTGTAATTCGTTCACTCGCCACGAAGCTTATGTCTGGGAGAACAAATGCAACACCCACTCTGTTATCCAACACTTGTAGTCACCCCCCCTCCCTTACGTAGGAAATAGAAGTCAGGAATTATTTGCTCATATAAGCAAGGTGGCAACACTGACAAGGCTACTGCTGGGCTAAGGTCTGTGCCACTAAATCCCATCTCGTTGACTTCTTTCCCTATAGCCCACCCGAAACTTCTCCATTGTCCAATCCCTTTTTCTTGGCAAGGCTTAAGTACACTCTGCGCTATATGACTTTCACTTTGTCCCTTCAAATTTGCCCAGTAAGTCAAAGCAATTTGACGCTTCCTTAGTTCTAATGGTTGTTCCCCCATTTCCACTTGCAGAGCAGCCACTGGAGTAGTCTTAACAGCCCCACAACACAACCTCAGAGCTTCATAGTGAACTCTGTCCAGGTCATTTAGCAAAGTTTTAGCTGCTGAACCATAAACCAGACACCCATAATCCAGCACTGACCTAATGAGACCTACATATAGAGCTCTCAATGCTGTTCTATCTGCACCCCAGTCATTACCTTTTAAACACCGTAAAAAATTCAGAACCTTTTTACATTTCTCAGTCACTTTCCATGTAAGCCGTTCATCAAACCAAATACCTAAGTATTTAAAGCAATCAACCTTTTCTATGTCATTCCCATATAGCTTGAGACTCAACTAGCAATTTATTCTCTTATGTGTGAAAACAATCCATTTTGTTTTTGAAACAGAAAACCTAAACCCCCATTCCAGAGCC
>NW_024582576.1:768668-770074 GCF_018398535.1 Haplochromis burtoni
CTTTTGTTCCTTACCACCAAATTTTGTACATTTAATCACAAGTATCTGCTTGTAGACAATATTTATGTCTAAAAAATATAAAGAAAGCACTTGTTAGTATTTCTATAGCACTTTGTTTATGGTATACAAAAAGAATAGGGCGTGTTTTTTAATTGGGAAATACATGCAACACATTTTTTCAGTTTTTCCTAGTGAAGCGATTTCTTTCCAATATGTGTCTTTGTTTCCTTTCGTGTTTCTGGAGTGACATATAAAACCCTGCTAAAGTTTTAAGTGTTTAACAACTGTCTTCTTTAAACGGGTAACTGTCCAGACTGAAGAAGAGGCAGTTAAAGATTCTCAATCTGTAAACACGCTCATGAAAAAGAAAGGTGTGTCAGGAAAAACACAAAAAGCACACTGTGTGCCGTAGGTGGCAGCAGAGCATTCGTCTGGTTCGCTGTGCATGAAGCCCAAATAAAAACTGTCCCCAACTTAAAAGTTTAATCTTTTAAAACAACACTTTATGCCACTTGATCCCAGCTAGATCAGGTAGGAAAGGATTTGTGCAGAGCTGGTGAGAGTATCTCTCAGACAGAGACCCGAGGCTGTGACTCATCCGTGAGAATGTGACTCACAACACCTGAGAAATATTTTCTCCCTCTCCGGTTTCTGTTAGATACCTGCTGATGATGTCATCGCATCGCGGTGTTTCACAATTCATAACAAGGAAAAACATCTGCATGAACAACACGTATGTATTTTAAAGTGAAACTACACCATTAGGTAGTTTCAGTGTAGCAACATGGGATTTCTAGTTATCTGCCACAAAATGTTGCAGGAATATTATGATGGCAGTCTTACAATAAAATACGTTGAGAATAATAATTATAATAAAAAACGCTTTTATTTGTTTAAAAGTAACGTTTATGATATGAATCAACACCACGTGACATGGCTTCTATAGCCTAGGAGAGTTTGCCTTTTACTACATGTTTTACACGAAACTCAACAAGCACGTCAGGAAAATATCAACACGGAAAACAGGGGAAAAGAGGGGAAAACACCTTAATAACCAGTTCCTTGCAGTTCCTAACGGACTCCTTTCTGTGTTAGTGAACCCAAAACACTAAAAGCCGATGGTTACATAGGCATTTAACCCCCCCCCAACGCCATTTTAAAAATTCAGAGCACCTTTATTTAAGACATAGATAAATTATCTTTCTATGAGATGTAGTTTTGCTTGTTTTATTTGATCAAATGTTGTAATTTGCCACCAGAGTTGAACCAAAAAGCTGTTTTTAATGTTACACTAGCTAGTTTTGTTGGTGGGTGGGGAAGGTTTCTTCCTCTGTGTTGGGACTAGCACCCAAAAGATTCATTCTTATATTCTTATTCATTCTTATATAATACTAACTATACTGTAC
>NW_024582576.1:771007-772200 GCF_018398535.1 Haplochromis burtoni
TCGGGAAGTCACAGTATAGTAATGTGGTTACGTATTTGAGTTCCTGTTAATAACCTGCTAGTATGGTGGGTTTGTTTTTTTTCCTTTCTCTTTAGGTACATGTGCCACTATGAAGTGGGCTATATGCGACGGAACCCCATGTTCATGTACTCTTCTGATTGGTAATGGTACAAAACAGCCCTTAGACTGCACAGCATGTAAGTTTAGAAGTGGTAAAGGGGCTCCTTCCTGTTTCATGTCCTCTGTTTGACACTCCAGCCTGCTCATGCTGTGCATTTTGTTCCCCCCTCAGTGGTCCCCAAGTGCTTCTTGATGAAAGCTGAAATGGACAGAGCTAGAAAGGGCCTGAGCACTCGCACTATTGGAGGAAAGCAACATGAGACCGCCATTGTGGACAACGATGGCATCTATGACCCTGAATGTGAGAATGACGGAAAATTCAAGGCCAAGCAGTGCAACAACACAGATGTGTGCTGGTGCGTCAACAGCGCTGGAGTTCGTCGGACTGACAAGGGAGACCAGACCCTCAAGTGTGAGAAGCTGGTGGAGACAAAGTAAGTGATTTCACTATAGTGAAGGATTGCTGTGAGGATGAATAGTTCAAGTATTCAACATTTTATTTTTCCCTCTTCCAGCTGGGTCCGTCTCCAGCTGACACACAAGGAGGGGCCCACCAACGTGAATAAAGACAATTTGAAGACGTAAGTCCACTTCAGCCCTTATTAAAAGTTAAGAAACATGCTGAGGCTGACATTTCCAGATCTCACCATCCTAATGTCTTTTTTTAAAACAGTGCTATTGCAAATGAAATTAACAGCCGTTACAAACTTAACTCCAGCCTGGTGAAGGAGATTCAGGTGAGTGACAGTCCAACAAAAAACTGCTTGTAATTTAGAACAAAGCAAAAAGCACCACTGCCATGCTAACTAACATCCTGTCATTCTACAGTATGACCCAGACGCTCGCATGATTGTGGTTGATGTGACTAAGCCAAAAGGAGAGCGCATCAATGACCTGTCCAGAATGGCCTACTACATGGAGAAAGACGTATGTACAACCTGTGTGTTTGTGTACGTTTTGTATAATGGACCCACTGGCTAACTCCATCATTTCATGTGACTTTCTGCAGGTGAAGGCGCTGCCACTGTTTACTGGAGAGAAAAACTTTACTGCTTCTGTGGGCGGGCAGACTC
>NW_024582576.1:773201-795815 GCF_018398535.1 Haplochromis burtoni
TTGTTCGTAACAGGCACTTTGTTTACAGGGGGCAGGTCTGCTGGAGATCAGCTACTGCACGGGTGTGGCAGGAATCATGTGACTGTGCTTTGCAGTAGACTTTTGTATGTTAAGCAAAACTCACAGCTCTTAGCAGTTTTGTGCCACTATAGCCAAGATGGAAAGGACTTGTTTTTGTGTGTCACACTGCCTCAGGTGAGACGGACAACCTTTTATTATAGGTAGGCATTTCTAGCTGCGCTCAGGAGTCGTTTGGTGACGTGTTGAACCTGTCGGACAGGTTCCATCTCACTCACGAATGCATGCATATGCTTGTACTGAGACTGCCCTCGGTTTAAAATGTTAGGGCAGGAATGATTGACTGAGTCAGGTGAAAGGGCCAAAGTCCAAGTGGACTAAAATGGCAGATATCGTCTCATCAAACAAACTGAAGTTGGCATTATCAATCAATCTGAATACATAAATAAACCGCCTGGTTTCCTGTTGCAACATGTTTGTATTGCAAGAAGTATGTGGTTGGTTCTGTACAGCTGTGGCCTGTGAAGCTAGCACTCGAGGAGGCCGTGCTTGTTTACACGTTTTCAGTGTGGAGCCTTCCTGAAGGTTGGAGCACATTTGAAAGAATACTGACCTAAAGAAGTATACCTTCCTGTTTATTGTATGCATTTGCATTCTGTTTTCAACATCAGCAGTTGACTTACTTTCTTTTAACCTCAGTCCCCACATAAAGCACAGTATCAGTCACCTGCTCTACCTTAGTTCCCTCTGGCCTCACCCAGCGCCCTCCTGTGAGCCCCGCCCCCTCTCTCTAGCTCCATAGCAACAGGAGCACAAAAGCAGATCTCTAACTTGTTCAGCCAGGTTAGGTATCATGTAGCTTCTCTCCTTTTACCCTCCCCCACCCCTCGATTCTGTGAAAGACTGCAGGAATGAAGGTGTGCCGCTCGCTGTGAGGCACCTGTTGCAGGTACCGACATGTCGGTTTTCAGTTTGCTTCAGTGGGGCGAATTTAAAGCTTACTATAGATTTATACAGTTTCCTACAGGGTGAGGATTTTTATATGAATGTCTGGGATTTACACCCGTGGCTCAAGCAAACTTTCATTTCCAGGACACAGGATTTAGATACATGTATTCCATGTCACAAATAAATAGAGCCTGATTATTCTCACTGTATACCGGATCAAGATAATACTAGGAGTACCTTACATTAAACTGTCATGCCTTTCCAGTTTGTCTTCAGGTTTATATCAGATTCGGTTTCGTGTTCTGTCACACCAGCAAACAAAGAAAAACGTTACAGTTCTCTGGAATCTCTGTTCAGTGACCAACGGATGTTTTCAACAACATGCTAAAAACACATTTCCTACATCTTCTCACCTTCTTTTTACATACTTTTTAAGAAATACACATTTCTTAGAGCTGAGTTCACACTGCTGAATTTTCCTTAAAAAAGACCCCTTAGCCATTAGTGTGTGTGTGATTTTTTTTTATTATCCACACCTTTTCAATTAAAACTGCTTTCTCATTCAGACTTGACAGCCATCAAGGCTCCGTTGTGAATGTTTACTCACCATATTGTTTACTGGAAAAATGGGCAGTGGTGTTTCATCACTGTCTTCCAGTTTGACCTGCTCACAGCACAGTTTTCATTTACCTTCAATATTGTCCCTGACATGAACCGAGGATTTTTCTGTGTGTGTATGGAGGTGGAAAGTTTATGATGAATGATTAGACTGGACTGGAACCTTCTGGGCAGAATAAAATGAAACCAATGGAAAGTGCAGTTCCTCACATGGCCACTTGAGGCTGGATACAAAAGTGTTAAAATGCCAAATTTTGACTTCATAACAACTAAACAAGGAGGGTTTTTTTAAAATAATACCTAAGATTTTATATGTTAATACCTAAAGTGGGGCAGTTGTAGCAGATGGCCACCGAACTGTGCAACGGACTCAGTATAGAGGAATGTGTGTCATAAAGAAACAGCACACTTTTCCGTACTTCCACAAAAGCTGTCAAGTAACATTCTGAGTCGAAACCTCCTGCTGATTCAATCCACTGACCTCACCAGAAAGGCCTTATGTATTTGTACATGATTAAAGTTTTACCACTCTCCTGGCTGTTCAGTAACCAGGAGCACAAAGAGGACAATCTGGTTCCTTTACAACAACACAATCCACCAAGTCCACAGTTCTTTTCCTCACATCTACTGCAAAAAGGAGCACACAGCCCCAGATGAGGTGGTTTAAACACATTTTAAACAGCTGTGCTCCACTTCCATCTGGTTACCTGTTATTGCCTCCCGCTTTCATCATTATGCATCACTTTAACACTAAGAGTTTCACTTCCTGCTGGGCCCACTCTGCCCTACAGGAAGGCAGGAAACAACAGGCGCCCTCTTTAAAGGATTTTTTTTTAATAACAATTAATCATTACCTCCTCTGCACTGTGCATTACGTTCTAAAGACAGGAATACAAAAATTAACTGAATGCACACAGAAATGTACCAGGTAACACTGATTGATAGAGACGTTTCAGAACATTTGCTCAGTCTGTCAATAAATACTGTTGATTTTTCTCCTTGGAGTGACAAAATGAAAGCAACACAATCATTAGGGACACAAAAAATGTTAAGCAAAGCCTCTTAGTGCTTCTTGGCCCCATTGTACCTTTGTATAAAGCCTTTAGCTCCAGTTTGAGCCACAGATCTCATCAAGTGTTCTCTGAGGAAGGTACCAAGGCGCTACATGGTGATACCTGCAAATTGCTGCTACCTCAGCTGGTCTGCGATATTAAACTGCACTCAACAGATACGTTTTTGTTAGCGCCCGGCTCGTCACGAAGGGGTAACCGTTCCACTTATTAGAATTTAGCTGGGCTTAAATGCGCAGATGAAACCACGCAGCTAAAGATCCTACATTTCTAATGTAAATTAAGACCAGGGTGTAAGTCTTTGCGCCATCACAGCAGAGTGGGGGCCTTGCTGGGGCGTCCCAGAGCTGGTGGGGATTTGCTCCTCAACTCTTTGCTCTTCAGGCTCACGGGCTGGGCCACCATCAGGGCCGGAGCAGAGAGGTGGTGGGCGGCGGCCTTCTGCTGATGTGCGCTGTTGATGTAACTGAAAATAAGGAGCGTGACCTCCCTGATCTGTGGACAAAACAAAAACAGAGATGCATTCCAGTTTTTGTACATCTCATAGACTATATATAAAAGATGGACATGGTCTTTGCATCGAATAAGTGAAGCCAGTGCAGAATCTGCAGGATCTGCAGGAGGGAAAGTCCTCTGTTTGCAGAGAGAAGTCGACTGTATAGAAGGAAAACAACCCTGATCTGTGACCTCAGATAGATGAAGTAAGTTTGTTTGTAGCCCTAGGTGTGGGTTTCAGGTCTTCTCTATAAATACATTATCTAGTGCCAACTTTGCATTTGTTTATAACGTGGTAAGAAATGCACAGCGGCTAAAGGATTTAAGCCAAATTGTCAGCGTAAAAGATTCAAACATGAAGCTAACTCCAGCACCAAAGTGACATTCATGAAACATTTACCCAAGACATTTTTATTTTGTCTGTATCCAAAGAATGTAGTATAGACATGAACGAACCTCCGTTTTTTTAATGTCAAAAAGACAGTAGCATTGTTTTAAATTAAAAAGGCCAAATGTTACTCAATGGATAAGACACAGCTTTAGCTTTAAAAGAAGGTAAAACAGATGAACTTGTTTGAATCATGCAGTATTTGTTCTGCTCTGATTTTCTGTGAAGTTCAACAGTTTGTTTTCTTCCCTTTTTCTATAGAGAACTGGAGAATAGAGGAACAGTGGTTAGCACTGTTGGTTTACAGTAAAAAGACCTGGGTTCAAATCCACGGGCAGGCTGTGTGGAGCCTGCGTGTTCTGCCTCTTGCTCTGTGCGTTCTCTACAGGTACTCCAGCTTCCTCCCACAAAACAGACACGAATGTAGTGTTAACTGATGATTCTAAATTGGGTGTGGGTGTGGATGTGAGCACGCACGGTTGTCTGTCTCACTCTGTGTTAGGCCTGCAATAGTATAGACCTATCCAGGGTGTGCCCTGCCTCTCTTCCCAGGACACCCTCCCCACAACCTTTGGCTAAGTGCAAGAAATGGATGGATGTTAAAAACTAATAAAGGCATTCTTAAAAAAAAAACACTAAACTCACACATTTTGTGATTAACAACATAGCTAACACCAAAAACACTCACCTGAAGGATTCACAAAGAATTAGACGAACATCTTTTACATAATGTCTCTGTTATTTCTTTGTGTCGTGCCTTTAATTTCCCAGAGAAATCTGTTACGTTCTGTTTCACTTTGGTCGACGTCAGGCAGGAGTTAATTGTCTAACTTGTCCTGCTGTTTTGCAACATGTACTGACACATACTGAGATAGAATGAGTGGAATGAAAGGCAGCAGTGTGACACAGTTTTACTGCGACAACAAATGTGCCATCCATTTTAAGAATACAAACTCTGCTTGGCCGTCTGGACTGTCGCCCTCTGGCCCTCTCACTGACCTTGGAGGGGTCCATAGCAAACAGATGTTTCTCTGTAGGTTTGTCTTTGCTGGCGTTAGTGCCGACGTTCTGACCCATCACCAGCATAAAGTCCTGCTTGCAGCCTCCAAATGTCATCAGGTTCTTGTAGGAGTAGCACACCAGCAGTTTCTGAGTACCAGACACAAAAATAAATTGTAGTAACAGAATTCGATTAAAAAATAGGATGTGAAATGTAAAAACTGAATTCTGGGCCTCAGTTTTAAGATTAAAGAAACAAGAATGACATCAAAAACGATGTAACGCTCTGTGCTTTACATTATGATACTTAAAAGTGATTTTACACCGTATGCAAATGTTTACTTCTGGAGTTTGAAGAAACACATGACGACTAAGTAACTGTTAATCTGAAATCACGGCAGCAAAGCGGAGAAATCTTTCCTATGCAGGTTTCTGAGACTGTGTTGCACAAAGCTGCTCACGATGGAGTTGTGCTCCAGAACGCTGACACCATCTTCATGTACAGCCAGCCAAACACGAACACCGGGCTCCGGAGAGGGCGTGATGGACTAAAGCAGAGAGAACAGAGGATGAGGTTAGTTACGAGCATGTTTTCACGATGTGTTGAAAAACTGCAGCACTCACTCTGTCAGATACTGTTGACACTGTAGTGGGAAACAATGCAAAGAAACCGATTTCAAGTTTTTGTCCCCTACGTTTTTCTTTTCTTTTCTTTTCAGCACACTGACAGTTTATTTAGTTTAAATGTTGGCCTCCATTCATGCTACTTCTTTGTAATTTGTAACATATATTCAGTATCTGAGATGATAAGATAAACTTTATTTACAAACAGATTACTGCTCACACATGCTCACCTCTGCTTCAAACAGTCGGGCACCAAAGAACGGCCACTTCCTGGCTACGGTCAGGTAGATCCTGACGCACTCTGGTGAACTTCGACCCCTGAGTGAAGCCCAGCGGGCAGAGAGACGCTGTAGCAGTTGTCTGAGGGAAAGCAGAGGACAAAATAGAGTTTGCTTTTAAAGCATTTACAGTTTTGTAAGTCTCTTTTTGACCATTAAAGACTTGAGAACACAAAGACAGGTACTGTATGAGGAAAGAAAAATAAAACACAAGCAGTCACAAAGCTGCTTTCTGGGGTGGAAACCTTGATGTTATAGGTGTAATAAAAGACTATAAAAGCATAAACAGATAATGTGCATGCACTACAAAGTAGGACGTGAGTTCAGATTTAAAGCCACTGTTTCTCAGGGTGTGTTTTGTGTCTGGTACCTGAGCTGCTCCTCAGATGTACTCCTGCGGTAATGTTTGGGGTAGAATCTGTCCAACACCTGCTTCAGGTTCTGATTAGACTTAGTCTGGGCCGATCCAGAGGTGGAGAAGGGACGCTCAAAATCTCCAAATTCCACCTGTACACAGACACGCAGTGCAAGCAGTAAGTATTCAGAAATTCTTCACGCTCTGTTTCTCACTTTAATCCAGGAGTGGATACGACATATGTGGCATTATTCAGCTATAAATTACATAAAAAAATGACGAAAAATGTGGCAGATATCACTGTTTTTAGACCAGGGCCCGAGTTACACATGAACCACTGCATAAAGCCAGGCCACATTACACACGCTGTGAAAGAGATATGAAACGCAAGAAGTGAGTTAAAAGAAAAATCACTTGATGTCAGACCTGTGCGAGCAGTGCGGCCATTTCCAGAGCCAGCTCCTTGTTGACAGGAAAGTGTCCGGCTACGATGGCTTCATTGGTCTGATATGCCAGCAGTAACCTCTCCCTCTCTGACTCCCCCCTCACTTGGAGAGAGAAGTAAAGTCTGAAGATGGAGAGGAAAAGTTAAAGAGAACTGATATGAGGACAAAGCGACCGGGCGATAAATCCTCCTGAGAGAAACATGTAATCCAGGCAGTAACTCCAGTCCCTTTGTGTGGTGACAACAAATCCTGATCTTCATGTGCAGTCTGCCTCTGATCCGCCATCTAGTTTAATTTACAGTGAAGAGCGATGCATCAAATATAATCAAGAATTCTAATTATGTAAGAATGAACTGCAATAAAAGGGGTTGAAATCAATGCAGCATATTTTATTTCAATGTTTTGTTTTGCATTCGTCCTTTTTTCTCAAACTTGCTACACAGGACACAGACTCAAGCTTTACAAAAGCTTTTATGCAACGTGTGACCACTTGGCATCCATGGTGTGTCTCACCCAGCTGTAACCTTTAGTGACCCTCAATAAGCAGAATAGCTAACAAACGTTTTTATCCCAATGAGCATTACTTCAACACTGAACTGTTGAACCTGATGTTTGGACGCTACCTGTTCTTGTAGGTGAGGCGGACAGTCCTGGTGTTTTCCGACTTGCCGGTGTGATGCTCCTTGGAGGCCTGCTCCCATTTGGAGATAATGTCGCAAATCTGCACATGAGACGAGACACCTTTGTGTGGGAAAACGCAGATTTTTCAATCTTCCTAACGTAATCACCGCATGACAAAAAGGCGCACCTTCAGGCCTCCTTGCAGACAGTGTTCCAGCGACCGTCCAGTGGGGTCATCGGTGTACAAGCTGAAACCAGAAAGTCCCGTTTTCCTCATGCCGGTGTCCTGGTTGAGACGACACTGGAACTCGTCCACCGTTGTTGAGGCGTCAAAGCTCACCACCTACAGTACAAGGTGTAGGTGAACAAGGAATTAAATGCACAAGTGGAAGACGCAATAATCTAATCTGAGTGTGCAATGATTCTTCAGAGTTTTCAAAATAAATCCGGGTCAAGCTTCAGCTCAAAAGAACAACATTTCTGACCCAAAACATCTGCATGGTGTTAAACTTTAATGCTGTTTACAGAAACTGTGATATATCGACACTGACTCAGGTAACCTGTTAATGTTTAACAGGTGTTATGACTGGCTGATATGGAAAGATGAATTGTTGTGCGCATGTGTGTAAATGCATCTACTTCCTGTCACAGCGACGGTTTGAACAGATTTTTCTCTTCCCGCTGATGATTGACTGTGCCGCGTTATTAGTGCCGATACAGAAATAAACTTCACAGACAGAAAAACACAAGACAATTGGTCTTTGATCTTCTGTTCTGTTAACATTATACATTACATATTATGGATGAATATCATGAATAATTTATATTTGCCTGGTTATTCAATGAATAATGAAATATCCAACATCAACGTCAGTAACGTCAAAGTTGCACTAATCACATGCAGCATGACTTCAGTGCAAGCTTTCCTTTACTAATACAGGCACATAACAAAGCACACAAAAGTATAATCTAACATAGATTTTATATGCTGGCTTGGAAAGTTCTGGAATATATATTTACATAGTCTCTCCAGCAATAATTATAGGTTACACTCAAAAATAGATTTTTCACCCTCAATAAACAGATAAGATCAAATGTTTATTTATTAAAAGACTTTTAAAAGATGTCCTCGGTATAAACTGAATTTATACCAACCAAGTTAATTTCATTCGATCAGGTCCCTTTAAATGTAACATTGTACTTATGCAATAAAAATGTATGGAATTAAATGAGCCAGCATTTTGGGCAGAAAAGTTTTCATAGTCCATATAACACAGCAATCAACATGGACATGGAGTAGTTAAACATGTTTAAACAAACTAGTAGCAAGAAATGGTTGGCCATTCTTGTATTTTGCTCGTTTCTGTTGTTGTGTTTGCACATCTCTGTTGCTTGTGGGGCTCGCACACAAGAATTTCACTCGCATGTGCTGTGCCAGTGTGCCTGCACATGCGATGTGACAATAAAAGTGATTTGATTTGATTTGATTTGAAATGCAAATTTTTACTCTGGGGTAATACAAATAAGATATCCACAGCAGATACGGCAGAATTTGCCTTTTTTTTTGGAAGGGGTGATCATTGCGAATAAATAAAATGAGGCGCTAAAAGTTTAGGGTTAAAGAAAGCTGCTCTGTTTCATTCTGAGAGGATCGTGAAGCTCTGGACGTTAGGGTGGATACTCCATGGTTAACCTCAAAATGAAGGGAGCAGCGGGGTCATAACGATAACAAATAATTATCAAAGCTGTCAAATTAAAAAATATTAAAATGTAATTAAAATTAAAAATATCTTGAAACTAACTTTATATAATACAGGGTATTTATGTTTTGCCTTTACTTTATTCTCTCACACAATAAGCTTGACATCGATTACAAACAGACACAAAACAGGTTTCATAGCTTTCTTTGTTTTTGAGTCCAGAACTGTTAATACATGTAAAGGTAATGATCTCATCACTTCCAGTATGTATAGGCGGGGACAGCCAGGAAGCAGGTAGCAAAGGGAAACACACACACCCAGGGGAGAGATGCAAGGTTAGCTTGATACTGGGTGGAGCAGTGAAGCGAAGAGAGCGACGATGGTGCCCGGAGGGACAAAGTGAACAGATAAACATCTCTGTGTGACTTTGATGACAAAAAGGCATAATATTTGGCATTTTTCTCATATCATAGCCTGTGAGATATCGAGTGCACATTGGGAGAGTTAGTTAGCAAGAATCAAGCGTGGATGAGCTAGTTTCACTCAACCATCGTTTAAGCTAGGAAAAACATGCAAATCAGCACAAAAAACAAGCCGATATCAACAACAACAACCACAAACAGAGCCACAGTTCATGTATGGCTCCGGTTTAACATTTAGGGCACTGGTTCCTGTTTATTGCATCACAAAACTTGACATTTTGGACAATTCGGCACTTCTTGTAACCGCAATAAAGTGGATATTTGAGGATTTAGATGTACACAGGTCTGTGTAGAATACGACCTAAATGCCTTAATGTGTACATAGCTCTTTATAGAAAAGCAAAAAAAGGAAAAGTGAACAGGGAAAGTCTCACATTGGACACTAACCAACCATAAAGAACATAGTTCTGGAAAAGTGATACTCAGTAGCATGATTTTATGAGGTTAAAGGTAGAAAAGCAGTGGATCCTTGTATAAACACCCCTCAGCAGAGTATCTGTCAGTGGGGTTGGGCTTACAGAAGTGACTCTTTTACGGTTTATTAAAGAGCCGAGGCAAAGGTCGAATGGCTTTCAAACATATACCATAATCCTGCACAACTGTAAATCCGTTTAACTGGGTCACATGACTCACAGCATGTGATTTAAAATGGTGTATATGGTATTGTTTTACTGTCAGTTGAAAAATAGCGGTGCTCAAACTGCCACATACATCATTAAACTGTTAGGACTGGAGGCAGGCAGCCGTTGATCGTTGTTTTTTCTGTGTAGTGAGTGACTATTATACCTGGTATGTATTGTTGAGGAAGTGCACGGGCACACTGAAGGGCAGGGAGTGATGATAGGGATTCCTCAGAAGAATCGAAAGAATCTCCATACGAGAAGGCCTGGCCTGTCTCTCGCCCTTCTGCTGTGTCCGCTCCATGGAGCGCTGGCAGTAGATGGTATACTTACCCACCTCTGTCCTGAGGACAAAATGTAGCCACTCTTTAGTTACAGATACGTGAACATTTTTATAGCCAAAATTCCCTGAAAGCAACTCAGATCTCAAAGCAAAGGAAATGAAAACAGCCATCAGTAAAATAAAAGAGAAAGAGAATAAATATGTGCTTATGCAATAACTCGGTCTTTCAATCCCAAAATATTATAACTGTATTCAAGCTGATTTATTATACAGTATTCCTGGGAAGGAGGTAAAGAAGTGCTCGAGTGCAAAGAGCATATCTATCCAGATGGTACATACACAGTACACTGGCTGTATTTTGTGCTTCGTTTCGTTGTGTCAGTTTTCAGGGCCCCTGTGTTTTCTCACCTGGCATCTGCATGTCTTTTGAGGTGGATCTGGAGCAGCCAGAGGAAAAGGTGCTGTGGCAGAAACAGTCCCACACACAAGGCTAGAAACTGCCAGCCCTGGAGAGCGACGTGCAAACACTCAGTCACCACATCTTTAACAAACTGTCACATGCATGACTCGGTGAATTTCTATGCACGACCACAGCTGACAGACTTAAGACTGCACTGTTTCCTTGTTTCGTATAAAGCATAAAACAAGTGGCCATACTGGTTCCTGTTAATCAGCTACACTGAGTTCATTCATGTACAGGGATGATCGTGCTGTGACACAGTGTTTTGGTTTTTAGCTGAATGAGACATCAGCACACGCTGGAATCTGCTGTTCTTTCTGCCCTCTGACAGTATTTCTGGTTACTGGCTATGGAAGATTACCACAGAGTGACGGTGAACAGACAGTCTACAAAACTCTTCTGGTTTTCATGCCGACATAAGAGAGGCAACACTCTTCTTGCCTCTCTTATGTCGGCACTTTTCTAAAATTGATCCGTATAGTAATAGATACTAAAAGATCTCCTTTCTAGGCAGTTTTGATATTTGTTAGGTCAGTGAACCCTGATGATACCACGCCTTTTTTGCCAGCCTTTCCACTTAACAATGCATACTGCTGCTGCCACTATGTGGTGAGAACGCAAACCTGCAGGGGTCCCGGATGGCCGTGTGGCTGCTTCTTGCGGGTCTGCTTGATGAGTTGGCAGAAAAACTCATTCTGAAGCTCGGGGTGGGCCAGGCACACCTGCAGGGCACTCTGGGCCAGGGAGACGTGGTAGTCGATGGCCGGAGCATCGATGGCCACGTTAATGAAGAGCTGACAAGTCTGAGAGGCGGTGATGGAGAGAGTTTAAAAGAGAGAAAATATTTTTCATACAGTTAGCTATTTGATAGAAGAAACATTCAGTGACGACATTTTTTATTCGAACATGTGGAGGTTTGTGGTACCTTGAAGAGTTTCACTGCCTCTGTCTGCAGAGCTTGTGAGGGCAGGGTGGTGAGAGGAAATGACAAGGCTTCTTTGCTGAAACACAACATGGGATGTCTCCAAATCTGAGAGTCTGAAAGGCAGGTAGGAGAGTGGGTCATAAGAGTAAAAGACGGAAGGAATAGCAACTAAAATAAAAATGAAAGAAACAATGTTGTGTACTTCCAAAACTGAACTAAGCTGAGTCAAATTTGTCAAAACAACCTCCAATAACAGACAGTGGTGTATGCATTTTTATTATTGAGCTTTATTACGGCACTGCTGTAAACGTGACCTGACAAATAACGTCCCTGCATTAATAAGAAAAACAAAAACAAAAACTAAGCACAAAAATAAATATTTTAAGAATTTTTGCTTTGTTTTCTGTCTAATTATAGTCTCTTGACAAAAAAAATGCTCACTGTGCTTAAATTCAACTGCAACTCTGTGCAGAGGACAACAAATCCTACTGTATTTCACATAAGTCTCTCTAACTGCAGACTCCAAAGTGAGGCTGTAGTTGTCGAGCTGTTACTGAATGACTTTGAAAAATAAAACACTGTTGAAAGAAAAACAATCTTTGCTTCTACTTAAGAAATTCCCGAGCTACAGTTAATTTCTGTCCCTACAAATAAAACGTACCCTCAGTGTACACTGCAGGGCTATTTAATGTCCCTAGAGGTAACTGTACGTGCACCATTTTGACGACCAAATAGATGCCCAATAAAATAATATGTTCACATGCAGTAAAACGTGTGCAGGACAGTTTGTGGTCAGTAAAACACTGTGACATAAGACATTTTAAGTCGCAATAAAATTATCTGTGGATGAGAGAAAGTATGAAAAAATCTGCATCAAGTAAAACAAAACTATAAAACACAACACAAGACAAAATCGTTTGTACTCACTTGGATCTCCATCCAGCTGGAAGAGTTTTCCCACCAGTTGTTCGAATTCAGTGCCAACTTTGCCCACCGTAGTGCCTGCTGCCACAGACAGATGGTACAGCCACGACTCCTACACAATGATCCCAGAGACAAAATCACAACAGGAAACATAATTATGCATAATCATCAGTTTGTAGTTTAAAATTGACTGGATTGGTTTTAGCTTCAAGTAAAACACAGGAAGCCCCTCTCATGGAGCTGCTCTCAGTCTCAGAGCAGATTTGTTGCAGTACAGAAAAATGACTGTACACATGAGCTTAAACACGATGGTCAGAAGATACACGGGTCTGCCTGCCTTACAGAACAGAAAAGTTCAACCTTTCAGTCCCGCGCTGACCTTTTCATGGCGGGATTCAATAAGCAAGTAAGTGGGTCCTTGCTCCTGTGGGTGAATGGCAACGGTGAAGGGTGCCGGCTGTAGGCCTCGCCCGCATGCCTTTAGGTCGTCATCTGAATCTCTTGACCTGTCCACCTCCTCCACCCGAGCCTCCCACAGCTTAATCTGACCCAGCGGGAACTGGAAACAAAAGCAGACGTGCGCTCCACGTTCAGTCACAAGTAACAGCTCAGGTCAGTTTTAAATTGATCACCTGCTCCTGACAAAGGCTACAGATGTATTTCTACAGATGCACACCTTGTCCTCTTGGCTGCGAAAGTAGTACAACGTTTTGCCGATCAGAGCACACCAAACCCGCTTAGAGTAGCCGTGTTTCACCTGCAGCAGAGGAAGTACAAATCGGA
Organism: Haplochromis burtoni; assembly: GCF_018398535.1. Taxonomy (NCBI): domain Eukaryota; kingdom Metazoa; phylum Chordata; class Actinopteri; order Cichliformes; family Cichlidae; genus Haplochromis; species Haplochromis burtoni. The sequence continues at coordinate 786,239 of NW_024582576.1, forward strand.
GCGTAAAACACAGAATTTTGTGAAATATTGTGCCATTTTCTCTGTGCTATTAGAAAATGAGTAAACTTTGATGCAGGGACCTTGATGAGTAGTCCCTTCATGCCAGGGCGAATATCCGGCTGAGTGAAGAGAGGACTGGCGGCTTTCAGCCTCAGCACGCTCTGCAGGACCCGAAGCCACTCCTCGAGCAGGTTAGGAGAGTCCGCCTTCAGGTAGTAAACGCGCTTTCCTGTTACTATCTACACACAAGGATAAATAAAAGCCCAGGTGGACGTGAAAATGTGAAGGAAAGGATTTAAAAGCTCTAGAAATGTTAGATGATTGTGGCCGTTCATCGAAGACTGAATACCTGGAGAATCTGCTTGCCCTCGCCACGGGCGATGCTGCTGGTGGCGCTGACCTTGATCTGACCCTGAGGTTTCCTGATCACATCGCTCTGTGGAAGAATCAGAAATCCTAATCTTGTTAACCTGTCGGCCACGAGTCTCAACAAAGGAAAAAACAAAAACGTTTCAAATCCAGAAAAAGTAGATGAAGTGATTGGGACAGAAAGACAGTCTGGTGTAAAAATCTGCCAAATCAAACATGCGGAGAAGCCAAAAGTAGCTTTTGTTGTTGAAACCAACATACCGGTGACTTATAGTAGAGCAGCTCTCCATCTTTGAGGACAAACCAGCGTCTCTTCCAGGTCTTCTTCCAGGTTTTGACCATTTTCAGCAAATAGCCTGACTTCTCCATTGGCTCCTAAAGGTTGTGACACTGTTCAGTTTTATGCAGCACCAAAGAGAACCGCTAATGAAACAGACCTGAGAAATTAACTAAATGTTGGCTAATGAGCCTTAGGTTCAAAAACATGATGTCATCATGCTGTGAGCAGAAAAAACAAAGTCACTACTCAAATAGCTTTTGAAGGTAGAGGTACTTCAGTAATGCGGTCGCATCAATTTCTAATCTTAGAGTTACCTCAAAGACTTCAGTTGTAGTTATTAAAATTAGCTTCAAATGATGTAACTTAACCAGTCAGCACTGTTTAAAGCATGGAAACTAACAACAGTGGACCAAAGTGTTGAGCTGTCACTAACACTCTTGCCGTTGTCACTGGGTGAACAGCAGGTTTTGGGCAGTTTCTGCTCAGGTTCCGAGCACTCCGTGTCAGTGGAGTAAGCATCAGGAGGGATGGCATAGTCACACTCTGATGTCATCGACGCCACGGACACAGCTTGAGGACAGTAAGTTCACACATGAAAAACAGAGAAAGTCAGTCTTTGGAGGTGAAGAATTAAACAAAAAAGCTTCTTAAATCTCCAGGTCCTGTGATAGCCACATGAGACTAGCTCCAAAAATGAGTCCATCCCCACAGATATCAGTCTTAAAATCAATTCTCAAATACTAACTGATACTAAAAACTATTTAGCTATAAGCAGTTAGCCAATAGCTACAAATTTAGCCTGTGGTTCACAAGCTAGTGCTCTCCGGGAGGGTTGTGTCAAATTAAACATGCAGAACCACTGACTGTGTCAACGATAGCCACATTAGCTATTTAGTTATAAATGAGTTAGTAGCTAGGAGCTATGGCTAATAATAAAACTGCAGCATTAGTGTGCAGCAAATGTTATTAGTCCTGCCTGTCTGTAACGTTATAACAGATGGTAACAATTTAACAGGATAACATAATTATCTGGGTTTAAAAACTATTATGTTTCTCTTAACGACTGAACCTGACAAGTGTACTAACAATTCAAAAAATGGCAGCTGACCTTAAGTGGTCAGTTGGACTCATAGCCTGTCTAATTTGGTGAGTGAAATCTAAGTATTTTAATTAGTAGAATAGAATAGAATAGAATGCCTTTATTGTCACTATACAGTTGTACAATGAGATACAGAGTATGGTACTAATATAGATCTGTGTGATGCTCTTACACAGTGTATGGTTTAGAGTTGGACCGATCCAAAATTACGTATCGGTCCAATACTGACCTAAATTACTGGATTGGATATCGGAGAGAAATAAAAAATATAATCCGATCCATTCAATATCACAAAAGCACCTCACAAAACTTGCGATATAGCGTAACCCAGCTCATAACCGTAGCACGTCGGAGGAGTATGCCACTTGGCTGTGGCGTGCGAGACCTGTTGGCGGTCTGGTTGAGCTTTTGGAGCCTCGCTACCTGCTTCCAAACCGGCATTTAATCTCTGAGAAAGCTATCCCAGGGAAGTAAAGCAAGTGTGTAAGATCATCTCTGAATGTTTGTAAAGCATTCCCAGTGAAAGCTGGGAGCGACTGCCTCTTCTTCTCTCTCCCTCCCTCTCCTGTTGTTACTTCAATCATGAAACTGATCAATGATCAGCTGATCGGCTTTTCTGTCGCGAGTCCGTCTCTCTTGTTTGTTTATCGCCCACTTTGCGCCAGAAAGAGGAAACCAGCGGATAAACAACAGCAGCACGTTTAAGCTTGATAAGCTGTTGTTAGAATGTATTTAATATTACTTTCTACACCAGGATCTTTTTCTACGTAGCTGACAGCTGGTATGTATAGAAGTCCATTATTGTCTAATATATACCCTGGTAAGCTATAGTACTTTTTCCTTTGGGAAGGGACCATCTGTGCAGTCTGCAATTCTGTTGAATAAAGATATTGAATCTATTTAATTACTGTAGAAAAATTATTGATTTCTGTGCATTTTGTTTTTACACGTGCATTAAATTACAGTCGATTACGTCGATTAAGCATCACGAGGCGGAGGGTGGGGGGTGGTTCCCTATTTTTTTTGCTGGGAGTTGGCAGCGCTATTAGCTGGGTTGTTTAATATTTCCACTAAGTTCTCTTTAAAATAGCAGAATAGGGAGGATGGTGCAGGTTTATGTCTATTAGATTGATCAGTGTTGCTGAACTATGAAATATTTTGGGTGCAGTGTATTTTTTGCACACAGATATAACAGAATAGCTTTAGTTTTGTTTTGTTCTTTAAACTTGAGTATGAACTTATACACAATGCAGCAAGATATTTAAAAAAAATTTTTTTATTGATTACAAAATACACTATATCGGATTTATATCGGTATCGGCAGATATCCAAATTTATGATATCAGTATCGGACATAAAAAGTGGTATCGTGCCATCTCTAGTATCTTATCTACTACCAGGGGTATAAAAAACTTAAAATGGATAAGGTCACAATGCAAAACTAGAGGCTATGTCCATCTTTTATATGCAGTGGTTGTTTGTACCTCTCTTGAGAGAGCGTGGGCTGCCTGGGCTGCTGTCTTTTCTGGAGCTGGAGGAGGTGTGGGAGCTGCACAGGGAGCCGTCCTCGTCTCCTGAACTAGATGACTCCTCAGAGCTTGATGACTCATCCGAGAAGGGACTGCTGCTCAGCAGAGTAGCTTTCTGCAATTTGAAAATGGCACACACTCAGAGCCATATACTAGATATTAAAATCCACTTTGGTGACACAATTGCTGTTAACTATAAACAAAAAAGCATTTTCTTTTCAAGTTCACAAGTGATCAAATAGATAGTGGGGGAATGTACAGGTGTTACAATTAAACATGGCCTTGTACTCTTATACTTACCCCCTTCAGAGTAGTGTAAACTGGTGTAGTCATGTTTTTATAGATGAGTGATGTGTACATTACAAAGGCTGGATAGGAAGACTGAAGGGATGGGTCTAGGACACAAAGTACAGTTTGTTTATTAGAAACCACTACAGCAGACTAAGCTGTCAGCTAAGTAGGGAGACCTGTTTTTTACCCACTCTCTTACCTTTGTTAGACAGGTCTGTGCATGAAGTGTCAGACAGTCTGATTCCTGATTTAGCAACAGCATATATACGACTTTCCTGAAAAGAAAATGTGCCATGTCATTAGTCAATTTTAAAACCAAGCCTGCCATTAGATAATAACATTCAAAAGCTGTAACTGCATACACTATATTTATTTTTGTATATCATCTACCTTCAGTATATGAAGGCAACTCCTGGTTAATAATATGAGCAAGAGCTCATCTTACCTTTAAACTGACTCTCAGCTGTTTAGCCAAGAAGTAGCAAGTAGCTCAACAACCTGCCCATTACTTTAATTTGCATTTAAATTTAATACATTTTTTAATCTTTAGCGACTTTAGTGCTTTTAAGTTATTTTTACATAAAAATTTCAACTGTTACTACTTTAAGCTTAGTACTTTAGCCATTAGCCGTACATTAGCTAATACTTAACAGCCTTTTGTTTAGCATTGTAGCTGTTAAAGCTAACAATTTAGCTAACAATTTTACCAATTCAGTATGCTAATTTAACTTTTTGTTTCATTTTATGTCCATTAATTTACTATTATTTATTTTGACTGGATATTTTTTACTATTTATTCACTTTGGGCTTCAGTTAATTTTCTGTTTAAACCTTGTTATCCGCCCCATTGCTAAGACGGCTTTCTAATTCTAATCACTGAATTTATCTATTTGAAACTTTTCTGTTTACTCACATTTACAGCAGATGGCAGTGTAAACAACAGAATTACAAACATGGAGAAGTTCCTGTACTTAGTCCAACACTTAGAAGAAAATATGTGGTTAAAATTGTAATGTTTCACATGAAGGACTTCATGACGGACTATTTGTGTTTCACAGTAGTGCAAAATATTGTTTCCTTTATCCAGGAAAAACAAATTCTGTAAAAAAATAAATAAATTGCCTAAAACATAAGCAGTTTTCCAATGTATTAAGGATTGATTTCTGTAAGAAACATATTTGATTTCTTTATTCATACTTAGCTGAACATTGGGAATTTGTTTTCGAATTTGTTGCCAGTGCCAAATTTGCAATTAAAAAAAAAACACAACTTGGTGTGCCTAACATGAAGGGCAGTCTTACCCAGGAGGGGAGCCTGTGTAAAGGTGGAGTAGGAGGTTTGCTGCCAGGTGTGGTGCTATCACAGTCTGACCTCTCTGAGCCCATCTCTGTCCCAGGTTCTGATGAATTTGGTGCGGATGGCACGGTGGTTGCTGCTTGTGAGCAGGGAAGGATTTCGGGAACTGTGGCTTTTCCCATTTCCATTCCAACCTCCTGCTGTGCATCAACATCAGTTTCCTGAGGCTGGAGGGGGCGCAGCATGCTGAGTGCATTACGCGTTTGGCCATGTGCTGCCTCACTGCTGATTGACGGCTGGCTTAGGTGTTTCTTGGCCAGAGACACGTTCATCAACCCAAACCCCGTAGGAGTCCTCAGACGGGGCTGTTTGGGTGAGGCGGGGTTGTCTTTTGGATCCTGGGGCAGGTTGGGCCGTTTAGGGGTGAGAGCTGGTGTGAGGATGGGGCTGGGAGTGTTAGGTTCACTGGAAGATGATGAGGAGTCAAGTCTCTGTGACTGGAATCGTTTGTTGAGCTCCTCAGAGGTGCAATCCTCCAACTTAACCGTGCGTCCCTCCTCCTCGTCATTCTTACACCCTGCTAGTGTTCCATCTGATGGCTCCAGCAGGCTAAAGCTGGGGCGCTCTGTACGCTGCATGTCATCGTCAAACAGAGAGCTGCTGTCGTCTGAAGCTGTCAGGTAGGTCTCACTGCTGGGCCGGCTGAACTCCAGAACACACGCTCCGCTTCTGCTCTCACATACTTCTTCCTCCACTGATGCAGCACTGGAGAGGACAGACAATACGCGGCGGGACTCGGGTCCAGATGCATTGCTAACAGAGCTTTCAGGTGCACCGTCATCCTCTAGCGGAGAACACAGCAGTCCAGTTTGGCTCGGTTTATGGACTTCACCATCTGTCACTGATGAGGCTGTCTTCTTACTACTTTTATCTGCCAAAGAAAGCATAAAAATGTGCAATAATTTCACAGCTGGTGGAGCACTAAAGACGAAGCATTTGAGATCTTTCTAGATTACAGATTACAATTTAAGTGAACTATGTATTTCAAAAAAAAGAAAGAAAGTTAAATAATTCAAATTAAATAAGTTAATTGAAGGATTTGTTCCTCTGGGATAGTTGCCCCCTCTCTCTGATCTAATTTCTCTCCCTCATTTATTTTCTGGTGAATTTGCAAATCTCCGCTAGTGCTAACGTTACAAACAGAAATATATCTGATAGCTCGGGTGGAGGCAGCATTCACCATGCAAACCTGACATCTGTGTTGCATCTGACCAGTGCAGTGTGCAAAAGCACAGAAATAATCATTTACTGTCAGATCCTGACTCATCCTTTTCCTGTTGCCCTGTAATGCTGTGCATTAGTTAAAGTGAGTATTATATATTGAAAGACTCAGATATTAATCTTAAGACACTTCTGATCTTCTGGAGTCTCATTAACTACATTTTGACAGACATTTCGATGTAAAACTCAAAAACACTGCAAGGCGCTTTAAAAAGTATTTTTATTGACCGCATTTTATATTATGGCTGACTTGCGGGATCTGAAAGTGAATCTAAATACATATTTAATGAGGTCTGCAATAATAAGTGTGTTCACAGGCCAGATTTACTAATGCTCTGCACCACAGCAGCTTGTTAGAAGTCTGGTTATTATTGTAATGTACTGGCTGTATCTTTGTCTGTAAGTTAGACCATTTTTTGTAGATCACCTGCAGAACTTTCCAACCCCATTCGTGCAAATCTGCAATTTGCGGCATCACACAAACTCCCCCCAGTTAGTGAATCCTCCCCTATGTGTGAAAGCCTTTCCTGTGGCTTCCCTCCAGGTTCCGTTCTGACCCACCTGACACACATCACTGATCACTGAGCAGCAGTACATTAACTCCAGCTCTTCAACCCACTTTTAACCTCTCTTCAGGGTGTTTTTCTGGACCTTTGTGCCCAGGAACACCATCTAGTAAATGCTTTGTTTTGACTAAAGCTTTCAGCTCTTCCTCTACAATACTTGGTTTATGACCAAACACTAGGAGAACCAATTCTTGTTCTCATCAGTCTCTGCTATGCTGTGTGTTTATAGCTAATTAGTGAGTGTTGGCTTTCTAACACACTAAAACCAGTTTGGCAAACAATGTTAATACAATTCCAGCACCACATTAAATAGATCTGCACAATTATGACTGAAGAATCTTAGTATCTCACAGTTTAACTATATTGTTTCTTCACATTCTTACTCTAACAATCAGTGATGTTATTATGTTATATAACTATCACACATTATTATTATTATTAAAAGTCTCCAAATAGCCCATAAAATACTCCAGTGGCAAATACTTTCCTTAATACAGCATGACTATGACCTCACTCAGATAGTTACCATCCTGTGTCCAGCTCTGCCCCAGAGTCCCATCTAACCACTCACAGATGCTGTTTTCATTATCCATAGCTGCGTGACTGTGTGGGGACTTACCCGTTTTGTCCCTGGCGTCTGTCTCCCCCTGTGTGCTCAGGGTCTTCTGGGACGGCGCTGGTCCAGTCAGGACCTGCGGGTTCTTCCCTCTCACCTGAAAGCAGCCGAACGTCAGGCTGCTAAGACGCTGGGCTTCACCTGGCCTACACAGGGCTCCAGCTCCACCCTTGCACTTCTGCTCAAAGGCTGCAAAAGCAGCAAACAGTCATGCGCATACTGCAGCGTGTGCTTACAATGTATTAGCATTAATAAATCTGTATTTGCTAGTAGCAGGCATTTAGGAGTTTTAACCTGCATAAATAACTTGCATGTTAACATGTTCCAACAAAGTTCCAAAAGCTTATACCTTGTATTTGTTTTTGAAGCTCCAAAATCTGAGCCTCCTGTTGTTTGTTGGTTTCTCTTAATGCTGCATTCTCTACCTCAAACTGAAGCACAAACATGTTCTCACATAAACCAGCAACCACATTAAAAACTTTAACTTATCTTCCAGATTTCCGTGTCTTTCTTATCTGTGTTTTAGGAGCCTTTACAGCTGACGTACACACAGATTTACCTCTGACAACTTCAGCATCACCCACTCTTTGATCTTAGCTGCCTTCTCTTCCACCGTCTTGGCATCTTGAAGGCGGAGCTGTTTCTGTTGAAAGAAGTAAAAATGAGCCGTCTGTCTCTCTGGGTGAATATATTTTGGAATAAGAAGGGCAGATTTAGACGAAGCGAAACAGAGAACAAGGGCGGGGAAACATAAGTGAACAGTAAGGAGGTTAAAGATGGTGTTCATAGAGATAGACGTGGTATTAAATTTAAAAAAAGGGGATTATGAATTACTCCACTGGCATCGCATCTGTTGAAATTCTTTATGCGTGTGCTTTTTCTTACCTGCTCCTCCAGCTGCTGCTCCAGCTGTGCGATTACATCCTCCTTCTCCTGCACTAACGCCTGCAGCTCCTGGCACCGCTGAAACAGACGCACCTCTGAGTCTCCAGACTGACCATCTGCTGCTTTGAGCTTCTCCTCCATCCACTGCACCTGGAATCATCACACATGTACTCACATAATCGCATTCCGACACATCGAAAGGAAAGACAAACAAACTTGTGTTTCTGGTCCTCACCTGCTGCTGAGCTGTGAACGCCCGTTTCTCCGCATCGATCACCTGCGTCTCCAGTTGTTGAATCTGGAAAAGCAAAAGTTTATTTTAACTGGACTTTAAAAATAAATAAATCCTAATATCTTACTAGTCTTGTTACATGTTCACACAAGGACCACATAAACATACAGTAACCCCGTCTGATCTAAAATTAGTAATCAGTTTCCTTTCAGTGATCCAGACTGCAAATGTTTGCAAATGCATGGAGATGAAATATCCACTCCACTCGAGCCTGAAGCCAAACACAACAGCACCAAATAAAGACAAAGAAAATCTTGCATGCCTAACGAGAACTCCACTCAAGATAACGCTGCCACGCTAGAAAGGAGCAGATGCGATTCAGCTGGGTTCTGTTATGCGAAGGAATGCTATGTTCAGATAGATTCACATTCATTTGCAGCCATTTTTAACACAAACTACTGAGATGTTAAGCAACCTACAATGCTAGTTTATTTATCTTCCTCGTGATGAAGATAAGGTGTCATTGAGTGCACGCTGAAACCAAGATGGCTGCTGATTGGGAAAACTGTGTTTGTTACTCTTAGCAATCCAACAAACATCACGAAAAGAACTTAACATCCAAAAGATTGGTTAAGACTTGTATCTTCACAAAGAAGTTTTGCTTCATTTTGTGTGCGTATTTCCACAAACCTTGAAGTTTAGGGTCCCTTTCTTTCATCACATGTGCTCTACAAGTAACACCTGGCTTATTGGATTACCTGGAGCCTGGAATTAATTTTGTCTTCTAAGAATTTAAATTGGTGATCAAGAAACATGACAACTAAGAGGCTAACAGAAGATATTGAAGAAGTTAAGAAGTCTCTTAACTTCATGTCAGAGGAATTGAGTAAGGTGGTGAAACAGCAAGCAGGACTACTGGACTTAATTGAAGAAGTAAGACAACTGAAGATTGTGATTAAGGAAAAAGACAAGAAGATTGAAGAGCTGGAAAAAAGAGTTGAAGATTTGGAGCAGTATACAAGAATGGAAGATGTGATTATTTCTGGACTGAAGACAAATCACTACACCTATGCACGGAGTACAGCAGGTGACAAGGAGGGGGAAGATGCACCAAGAGCTGAAAAGGATTTGCT